>NW_022872939.1:0-201236 GCF_900324485.2 Mastacembelus armatus
ACGTCCACAGGTACGAAGCACAGACAGCCACTTTGTTTTGAGCTGTTACTATGGTGACCTAAGCCCAGAGTGGGAGGGGGACTGACGCAGCTGTTAGCACACGCTGAGTGAAGCAGAAGCTAACAAAACTTCACCTCACAAAACGGAGGACTACAGGAAAACTATAAGACCTATCGAAATAATTCTTTCACTAACAGAACCGGAGGCTTCAACGAAGAGGACTGATCTGCTTTTTGTGAAGATATCCAAAGAATTAAGGATTCGAGCGAGTTAGAACAGCCTTCATTTGCATTTTCCCCAAAAACGCTACGGCTGTTTTAGAATGGGAGTGAATGAGAGATTGAGCCGTCACTCTCTGCCTGTTGGCCACGTTGCGGAAAAACCGTAGGTCCTATGAAAATAAGAAAAACATTGCCTGAAAAAAGACAAAAATCTCTACTACTTTTGAGAAAATGTGTATGAAGAGTCAAAATTGTGGCCGTGACGGCGAGTTAGAGAGAAAAAATTTTCAATAAACTTAACAGCTTCTCTCTCCCGCTCTAGCGTGACGTCACGCGCTCTAGCTCTCTCCCATACACACCATGTAAAATTCAGAAATTTCCTAAAAAAAACCATAAAACTTAAACTGCCATTAAAGAAAAACCGTAATAGATATCAAAAAGCTGTATACAAGACTTATAGATTAATGCCTTCTGACCCGTTTAAAGGTTGAATGGTGTTTCTAGCTGAAAGTATGCTGACACAGTTAAAGCTCAAAGAGGACAAAGTTGAAAGGAGATTTTAACGTACTCTCCATTCATTCCTATGAGAAAAAATTCCGACAAAACCTGGAATATTTCGGAAATTATGAAAGATATCGCTGAGAAAAGTAGAAGCACCCATCTCCTCATCGAGCTGCACGCGACGGTGTTTGAATGACGTTTCTACGTCGAACGGTGTTGTTTGTTGTTGTTGTAGGACTAGATAGCGACCGAAAAACGGCGGAATAATAATAAAAATAAAAAAAAGAATAATAAAGAGAAAAAACGAAGAACATATCTTGGGATTGCTGCTTTGCACAGCAATCCCAACAATAATAAAGACACAGGATAACAATAGTTTGAATGCTGAAGCAGCATTCACACTAATAATAAAGAGAAAAAACGAAGAACATATCTTGGGATTGCTGCTTTGCACAGCAATCCCAACAATAAAGAGAAAAAACGAAGAACATATCTTGGGATTGCTGCTTTGCACAGCAATCCCAACAAAGAGAAAAAACGAAGAACATATCTTGGGATTGCTGCTTTGCACAGCAATCCCAACAATAATAAAGAGAAAAAACGAAGAACATATCTTGGGATTGGTGCTTTGCACAGCAATCCCAACAATAAAGAGAAAAAAACGAAAGAACATATCTTGGGATGCTGCTTTGCACAGCAATCCCAACAAAAACGAAGAACATATCTTGGGATTGCTGCTTTGCACAGCAATCCCAACAATAAAGAGAAAAAACGAAGAACATATCTTGGGATTGCTGCTTTGCACAGCAATCCCAACAATAAGTGAATTGAGTAGGGACTTAAAACACAGTGAAATTATTGATTTTGGTGTGAAGGGAGTCCCTGAGAGTTTCTGGCTCTCTGGGAGCCCCTGGTGGTCCTGGGTCCTTCAGGTCATGCAAGCTGAATAGAGTCTCAGTGGGTTACTGGCTCACATCAGTCTGAGAGGTTAGTGACCTCAAAACAAACCACTGACTAAAAATATCATTGACTTGACTTGAGTTCTGGAATTCAAACAAAACCAAAATTTGTGTGGGCTCCAGGACACTGGCTCAAACGTATTCGGGTAAAACTGAGCAGGGCTTTCAGGAAATCAGAAACTCGGTACTAACCCATAAAGTGGTCTGTGGGAGACCCAAAGTAAACTAACCCTGCAGTCTGTGGGAGACCCGGAATAAAAAAAACCCCTCATGACAATAATAAAGTGCGTAAAAACAAATAATAACTGAATATAAAGAAATAAAATGGGTAATAAGATACTAAATTAGAAGAAAATTGATGCATCAAAAGGATCCTAGAAACAGAAAAATTAGAAAAATGTAAAAATAAATATGTTTTTCGGGGAAGTTAAACTGTGAGGACTGTAGAAACTTAGTGAAGGACATAAAGAGTAAGACTAAAGGAAATCAGAAGGATCAGAGAAAAGAGGGGCTGTTTGCAGAACAAGACTGGTTAAAGGAGGCAGAGAGTAGACAGAGAGGGAGAGAGAGAAAGGAAGGAGAAGAGAGACAGAAGCAAATAGAAAAACAGTTAAAAGCCTCTTCACCAACATTGTATTTAGGGCAAACTGTTGAATTTGCAGATGAACAAACAGTGTCATGCTGTAGACCACCTCCTCGTCCTAACAATCCACCACTGGCTCAGCTTCCTCCGTACGCCCAGGGAGAGGAGGGTGCTGTCGTAGCAATATTACCTCCCACAGCACCTTCTGATCCTGTGCCTCGGCCTCAACCTCCTTATGCTGAAGACACTGAGGGAGTGCTGGCTTATTTTAACAGACTGAAAGAGGTGTTTAACACTCATAGTGGAATATCAGTACCTGAAGGCGCTGCCGAAAATTTGGATGGGCCGTACGAGCAGCAGTTCAGGATTTATTTGAAAGCATCAAATTGACTGGCAAACTTTGAAATGATGCTGTGTATGTGGCTACTGTAATCCAACAAAGAGCAAAAGCACAAAAGAAAGTTAGAAAAACAGCTCAAGTGTTTTCCACTAACTATGATAATGAAATGGGGCAGGGGACAGGGACGAGGTCGCGGCCAGAGACCTGGCAGACAGCAGATAGTTGATCATGACTGCTGCTATGTCTGTAAAAAGACAGGCCACTGGGCTAAGAGCTGCCCACAGAGAAAGACACGCCCTGAGCACCAGGAGGGAGGAGCAGGCTACTCTGCATGACTAGACAACAAAAAACAGGTCAGATGCAAAATACACACACACTGAACAGCAGAAAAAGCTACAAGACTCAGATCTGACTGAAGCTAACATTTGAGCCATGAAGGAGTAACTTAAATTATGCTTTAAGAAAAAAAACAGCTAAATTAACATTGCTGGTGCAAGGCCTTAAAATAAGTACAAAAGCTTGTAAATCAGTTCTTAGCAGTGGAAGAACAGAGGAATGATCACATCCTCTGGTAGCAGTAGCCCATCACACACAAAGATCTTATTTTATTTTATATCATATTTATTTTACAGCTGTTAGATGCTGTGCAGCTACCTCAAAAGGTTGCTAATTGTAAGAGCGATGCAAATGTGAGGAATAGACATGATTTCTTTTGGTAATTGTAAAGTTGACGAAGTTGCTAAATCAGTAGCACAGAAAGCACTGCCTTTACAAGCTACAGTTACAGTTGAACATCTTGATGAGCAGATACTTAAAGACATGCAGTGTACCTTAGAAATGAAAAGACTCATGAGTAACAACAAAAACAAAGAGAAAAGAGTGTAAATTAAATGACAATAACGTTTGAAGATATAAAGATTAAAAGTAGTGTTAGCTAAAGTTTATTTAGATATGAAGCTGTACTGACACATGCTAATGTTCATACGTCAGCAGGAGGGAAGGTAGTCATAATAGTCATAGTCACCCCCGGATCGGACCCGAGCCGATTTTTGTATGTCTAGATATGTCACAAAAAGATCGTCGGAAAATATGGATACAGTCTAATAAATTTTATGTCTAATAAAACCTTAAAGTCTCACGATTCAAATGACATAAAGCAATTTTGGATTGAATAATCACAGCGACTAGTTTCTTAATATTTAACAAAAGTACAAATACAGTCCAATACGCTGTTCCTTACCTTTCTGTCGCATTAGTTCATATGTGTACTCAAATATGGAGTGTCGCATATCGTTTTGTTCGTTAGAATCCATAGAACAAAGTGCACCCATGTTTTAATCCAAAAAGACGTAATATTGTACAGTAAATCCATAAATCCATCGTCCTCCTCATAAAAAGCCGTAAACCGCTTCGTTTTACGGCTGTTTTGTCCGTTTATTCAATAAAGTTTGACATAGCAAGCTTCTGTGAATCACATGAGGCCTCAATCAAACGTGTTTGCTATGTTTCATAGCGTCACTAACGGTAAAACCAATAGAATTCACATCCTCAGAGTAAATCCCAGTCAGGGGGCATATTCTAACTTCGATTGACAGGAGAATTAGCCAGTCAAATTGTTCGTAAATGGTGACTGACGCATCTTGTAGCCAATGATGAGACCTATCCAACAACATATGGGAAGTCGTGCCAGATGATGCAACAGTGGGCTTTAAACGGCCCCTCCTTACTGTAAATGTAGCCTTGACAACACTGGGCAAGCAGCGCTCGACACTAGAGGGGGAGGGGAGTCATATTTCACATTTTACAGCGCGCCGATAGAAAAGCTTTTGCTTCAAGCGACACCAAGGTCATCAATATAACCCTTAAAATGTAAGAACAACAGCTAGTTTAATTTAGCTACGTGTTGTTCGGCCATTTGCAAAAAAGGGGGCAGGGTGACTAAGATACAACATAAGGCTTTACAAACTACTCTAAAAAAAAATTGTGCAAATATTTGTGCAAAAATAACCCACCGGGACAGTTTGTGACAAGAAATAGTGGAAGGTTTCCACTACCTGAATATCCATTCAACACATTTGCATGGATGGAATTAAATAACTGTGAGGGAAAGAAATGCTGGCAGCAGTGGTGGAAGAGTGGTTAGCACTGTTGCCTCACACCAAGAAGGTTGTGGGTTTGCAACCCGGCCTTTCTGTGTGGCGTTTGCATGTTCTCCCTGTGCTTGCGTGGGTTTATTCCGGTTTCCTCCCACAGACCAAAAACATGCATGTTAGGTTGATTGGTGAATTGGTGAATCTAAAATTGCCCGTAGGAGTGAGTGTGAGTGTGTGAGGTTGTGTATCTTTGTGTGTCTATGTGGCCCTGCGATGGACTGGTGACCTGTCCAGGGTGTACTCCTGCCTTCCACCCGAGAGAGAGCTGGGATAGGTTCCAGCAGATCCCCGTGACCCTGATTCAGGAAAAAGTGGGTATAGAAAATGGATGGATGGATGGAAAGAAATACTGTTTAGTGATCATTGATGCATTAACCAAATGGACTGAAGCCTTTCTAATAAAGCATCCTGATGCATTAACAGTAGCTAAAACACTGACAACTACTATTATTCCCAGATTTGGAATTCCAGAGAAAATGTATTGTAATAATGGTAAATATTTTGTAAATCAGGTAATTAAACATCTTACTGCAGTGTTATCATCTTCCTGAGTTAAAACCATTCATTAAGGAGGATGCTCACATGACTGAGATCATTGCTGCTTACATGGCAAAAATGTTGAATAATAAAAATGTTGTAAATGTCGTATTAATGCACAACAGGAGGGTCCTGGGACTGAACCTGACTCTAGGGTGAAACCAGGAAACTGGGTCTTCGTAAAAATCATCAATAGGAAATATTGGTATTCTTTGTGCTGGGAAGGACCTTGCCAAGTACTACTGTCCACACCCATGGTTGTGAGAATTGTTGGAAGACCTTCCTGGATTCATTTAACACACTGTAAAGAGGTTAAAGTACTGTCTGAGTAATTCTGTCAAACCAGCAGGGACTCACTTCAAGCTCCAACTAACCTGTGGTGTAGTCTGGCTACAAAGGGGGGTGGGGCCAATAGGGACCACTTGTGTCAAACCAGTGAAGAAACCAACCACACCCAGGGGAATTAGGTGTACTAAGGTGCTGTGTGACTGTGACTCCTTGCAAGTAAAACTTCTATATAATCTTACCGAAGTTCATCCTCTGAGTCTATTTATTAAAAGAATTTACCTAACAATTCACTACTCATTGTGCTGATAGGTTATTGACTGATATCTCATGTTTCTGAAAAGTAATGTTTTATTTATAATTGCTGTTTTTCTTAAAAAGATCCCACTGAGATTTGAACTCAGATCACTGGATTCAGAGTCCAGAGTGCATACCATTACATCATGTCACTGATACATTCTGGTATCAGAAACTGGACAGACCGATTGGTTTTTTTTTTGTTGTTGTTTTTTTGTTGTTTTTTTTTTGTTTTATTGTTTTGTTTTTCCATTACATTTTATTTTCTCTATTGCACCTTAGCTGGAAAAGGATGGTGCTAATGAGCCATGGGGGGGGGGGCATAGTTAAAAAGAAAATAGAAACAAAAGCTGAATCTGTACTGTACTGATACAGAAAACAAACAATACACACTGTGAAATCTGAAGAGCCTTATTTAGATGAATAAGAGCACTGAATTTGTCTTTTCCCACAGAGCTAATTTCAGTCTCAACTTATGTTTGAGCAATTATTTTTATTGCCAGGAACTAGATACTAAAGGAGTGAGGGCAGAAGACTATGGACTGCACATTTATCAGCAGTGACATGGAGATGTTTGTTCCATTGAGGAACAGGAAGACACTGGACAAACAGCGCTCCATGAAATTAGACAGATTAGCTGCATGAGTGGGACTTTTCACAGACTGCAAGAAAGTGTGCTGGGCCCATAACCCAAAGGTTCATAGATCAAAACCATCCTCTGCTAATCCTCAATGTTGCAAATCAGTCAGTGCTGCTGCACATGTCTGTGTTTAGTCTGCTAAGTATGCCCATGCCTCCTCAGATGTGCAGTGGAGCCTGACTGCATCCACAAATTTAGGGTACGCTGAGGGCAAAAGCCTCCTACCAGTGGACATAGAGAAGTTGAAATTGTCATCACACATATTGCTGTACTGTATGCATTATACTCTGTGTACATTACAATCATCACACTCTCATGGATTCAATTTCTGTAGAAAAAGGGTAGATATGTTATTTTCTTCTAAGTTTGTAATAATCAGTATTTGAAATGCTCAGACTGGGCAGCAAAAGAGAGATGAGCTCACAACACAGATTGAGAAGGAAAAGTTTTATATTTGATCTGCAACTGGTAATGTGTTAAAATCAGCATCTTAAAGTGGACTAACTAACATAAGAACCCATTCTTCTGCGCTGCAGTCACCTGTGGTATAGCCCTATAGTACATGCTATAGAAGTATAGGTTACACATGGTGAGCTAGCCAGGAGCCTTGTTGTTGTGTGACTGCACTGATTGAGTATAATTGTTGGTGTGTGTTTCTGGGTTCTTTTCAGGGAGATTTTTTTTTAACAAAATGGACTTTATTGAAGAGATTGGGGGAAATGTTGCACATTCTGTAATTGTCTCAGGTGTGACAAATACTGAGAAAGATGATGAAATAATTGATTGCCTTAAATAAAGAAAATTATTTTTGTGGATGATTCAAAGAGTTTTTTTATAAAAACCTGATCGTTGAATATATTTACCGTTCTGCAATGACCGCTTTAAATCCAATACTACCATATACTTACCAATCTGAGACTGACTCTGACACTGTTTATTGTGTTAAAGCGCTTAGCAATGAAGGCCCAGCCACCGCAGGAGTCAAAACCTCTGTAAATTACATCAGCGAGCTGAAGCTCCTTGCAAGTCGCAATCGAGAAAAATTTGAAACAGTTTTGACGGATGTAATGAGTCACATAAGTAAACATTTGGACTCAGTGGGACAGTGCAGTGACTCAGAAGAGGAAACGTCAGTCCATATTGACGATGGAGAAACGTCTCTGCCTGACCAGCAGGGGTCATTGTTTCGACAAAGTATACATCCTGAGCCTGCAGGCAGCAGTCCTTACCTGAGCAAACGGGGGCACTGCTAGCACCGCCCAGACTGTCCATGTACCCAAAGGAATGAAAACCCTCCTGAAGTGCAGAAGGTGGTGGTTGAACATATCATCAGAACCAGTGATTTAAATTCTTCTATTCGACTTCGTTCCTTTTCTGGAAAAATTCCAAAACCCAATAATGAAATGGATTATGAAACCTGGAGATCCCACATTGAATTGCTGCTGGTAGATCCCAACCTGCCACCTGTGCTGGTCACTCGCAGAATTCTGGAAAGTTTACTGTCTCCAGCAGCAAATGTGGTTAAAGGGTTTGGCCCAGACACGTTGCCTGAAGTCTACGTAAGAGTTTTGGACTCAGATTTTGCAACTGTCCAGGACAGAGAGGAGCTGTTTGCTAAATTTTTAAATACATTGAAAGACCTAGATGTAACCCCTTCTACTTATTTGCAGTGATTGCAACTTACCTTAAATACTGTGGTGAAACAAGGTGGTATCTCATCTGTGGATCTGGATAAACATCTCCTTAAGCAGTTCTGTCGGGGCTGTTGGGATAACACTGTCATAAACAAATTACAATTGGAGCAAAGGAGACAAAGGAGAGCCTCATGAAAAAACATCTGACTGCTTTAAAGCCTCACGTTAATGTTCATTCACAAAATGCATGCTCTTGTTATAGCTACTCTAGATGGCATAGCCCTGGCCTCCAGCACTACTGTAAAAAACCTTGGAGTTATTTTTGACCAGGACATGTCCTTTAACTCTCACATAAAACAAATTTCTAGAACTGCATTCTTTCACCTGCGCAACATTTCCAAAATTAGGAACATCCTGTCTCAAAATGATGCAGAAAAACTAGTCCATGCGTTTGTTTCCTCAAGGCTAGATTACTGTAACTCATTACTATCTGGATGTCCTAATATCTTAATAAAAAGCCTCCAATTAATCCAGAATGCCGCAGCCAGAGTCCTGACAGGAACTAGCAAGAGAGATCATATTTCTCCTATATTGGCTTCTCTTCATTGGCTCCCTGTAAAATATAGAATAGAATTTAAAATCCTTCTTCTCACATACAAATCCCTTCATAATCAAGCTCCTTCATACCTTAAAGACCTCATAGTACCATATTATCCCAATAGACCACTTCGCTCTCAGAGTGCAGGCCTACTTGTGGTTCCCAGAGTTCTCAAAAGCAGAATGGGAGGCAGAGCCTTTAGCTATCAAGCTCCTCTCCTGTGGAACCAGCTCCCAGCCTGGGTTCAGGAGGCAGACACACTCTGTACTTTTAAGGCTAGACTTAAAACCTTCCTCTTTGACAAAGCATATAGTTAGGGCTGGCTTCAGGCAACCCTGAACCATCCCTTAGTTAGTTATGCTGCTATAGGCCTAGACTGCCCGAGGACCATCGGTGCACTGAGCTCCCCTACCCCCCCCCCCCCCCCCCCCTTCTCTCCCACCTCATGTATATTCCACCATTGAATGTTACTAACCTTGTGCTCTCTCTCTCCCCTAGTTTGTGCTCTCTCCCTCCCTCTCTCTCTCTCTCTCTCTCTCTGTACCTTCTGCAGGTGTCCCTGGTCCTGGAGCTGTTTATCGCTGATGTGCAGTTACTGGCCCCACCAACTTGCAGTGTCTATTTGTTGTTTATTGTTGCTGTTCTTTTCTCTCTGCTCTATCCACTCACCCCAACCGGTCGAGGCAGATGGCCGCCCAAACTGAGCCCGGTTCTGCTGGAGGTTTTTTTCTTCCGTTAAAGGGAGTTTTTTCCTCTCCACTGTCGCCAAGTGCTTGCTCATAAGGGAATTGTTGGGTTTTTAGTTTTAGTTTTTGTAAAGTGCCTTGAGATGATTTGTATTGTGATTTGGCGCTATACAAATAAAATTGAATTGAATTGAATTGAATTGTGGCCACTCTGATATGCGCACCATCAATGAACTTAAGCAACAGTTGCAGCAGCTGCAAAGTGAAATGTCTGCCTTGCTGTCACAGAAATCCCAATCTTCAAAACCAGTTCCACCACCAAGTAGAGCAGCAAAAACACATCCTGGCAGTACTTTGCACCCTTCCAGTCTTTCCAGACCCAAATCTAATTACTGTTTTAAATGTGGGGAAGAGGGGCACATATCCGCTAGTTTCAATAATCCCCCTAATCCTGTGCTTGTTGTGTAAAAGGAAAAACAACTACAACAGAGACAGCAAGTGTGGGATTGTAAAAATCACAAATCATTAAACTAGAAGCAGTCTCTGAGCAGGGACAGGCAGAGGCTGCTGCTGACTCATGTCCCACATACAAATATAAGTTCTGTCCTACTACCTTGCCGAAAGGACTGATTGGCATGAAAAGTACAGTTCAAGTAATTATCAAAGGCACAGTTTTCAACCAGACTGTACTTGTGATCACGGATCATTTTACCAAATACGCTGTAGCTGTGCCCACTCCCAACCAAAAAGCCAAAACTGTTGCAAAATGTCTCTGGGAAAACTTCTTGGTTCCTTATGGAATACCTGAAAAAGGACCAGAGTTTGAATCCAGAACAATAAAAGAACTTTGCAAGACGGCTAGACTGAGTTCATACATGTGGTGAGACTCTAACCCAAAATCCTTGGTTTAAAAGACCAGTGCTTTATCCATTAGGCCAGTGGGACCTCATAGTACCCTGTTGAAAATTGTAACCCTACAGTTTCATTACAATGTCAGTCTGGATTGGCTTCAGAGCCTCTGACCTTGATATAAAGAAGCCGATGATGATGAGAACTAACTAATGGTTCTACAGAAAGACCATCACTTTCTGGTTAGTACAAACCAGCGTTGGTACAGAGGGTAGACATCAATAAATGCTGCATTAATCATCCTCTCTGTGACCACACTGTCCTGCAAACCAACCTCCTCTGATCTCACAGGCTGTTTTACTTCTCTGTTGGGAAAAGGTGGTTGTTAGGGTGGATAGGTGGGAGACTAAGCTCAGGTTTTTGATGTGGGAGACTGGGATTCATTTCCTACTTTAGCGTGAATTCCTGCAATTTCAAAAAAGGAGAACAGAAGCAAAAAAATAGGATAAATGAAGTTTGAATGATTCAAAACACGACAGTCACTGAAATGTAAAGATGAGCTGTTGTGTATTATCTCATGGATGTGCTGAATAAAAAAAATAGGGGAATCACACTGTTGGTTCTAATCAAACATCTACACAGAGACTTTCTTTTCTTTGTTCTAGGTTGAGCTCGTGACTTTTAGGAGACACACACTCGGTGCTGTCCCTGGCTGCGCAGCCCCGAGCTCGCCCAGAACACTTTAATTTATATGTGATGTGGTTACATGACTTCCAGGCACCATCTCACTTTACACAATAGGGGAGAGTTGAAACATAGGTTAACTTCAAAGTTCATACAGAGTTCACATCCATATCTTTACATGTCTTGGTGATTTGCACAGAAAAACAGAGAACATCCTTGACTGTGACATGCCTGGTTGCACCCTTTACATAAATCTGTCTGCAAAATGACAATTCTCATAACACAGTTAGCAATTTACAATGCCCTTATTCTAACATTTCCCTCCTGTTTGTCATTTTCACCATAGTATCAGAGTTTTCCATCTTCCTTTTGGGATTTTCTGGAAACTCGTCATTATGACTAAACAAGATTTGGAGAAGCAAGGCTCTGTGAGGGGTTGGGCGAAAACCTTCTGTAAAGGAAAAATTCCCAACCGGCCCCCAGGCTCCTGGGCGACCACCTCTGGTCCTCTATCAGAGCACAAACAGTTACACATAATCAGTATTTACACAGCCTGTTCATCATCGTCTTCATCAGAGTGGTCCATGGATGTGAGGAGAGGGTATAGCTGATCCACCTGTTGCTCCACCGGGCCCAACGCTCGCTGTATTAGGCGTTCGACCAGGGAGCAAGTGGTATTTACAGTCACCTCTGTGCTTACATAACAGACAAAACTTAGTGTCCCTAGACACAGAATCAGCCAATGGAGAGCCATAGCTGGGAGTAAGGATCAGATGGTCTCTTCAGCAGCCAAGGGTTTTGATACCGGCTGACTTCCACCTTACTCGGCTCCTAGCGGCTGTAGTATCGTAGATCTCTCCTGAATCTTCACTGCAGTGGGAGTGGTCAGGATCATTGTATAGGGCCCCTCCCACTTGGGAGTTGACCAGGTCTTCCTCTTGATGACCTTTATCAGGACTTGGTCACCAAGCTTGACTCTCTGCACCTGTGGAGACAAAACATCTCTTGGCAGATTATTTGCACTCATAACTTCTCTAGTTTGCAACATCTTGCTCATCCATTCAGCTAGAGTAGTTTCTCCTTGAGGTTTTTCACACACATTTTCACAAATGGGAAGTGTAAAAGATCTTCCATAAAGGATTTCAAACGGGGTCAGGCCTCTGTCTGTTGGCGTGACCCTCATATACATTTTCACCAGGGGGAGACATTCCACCCATGTCCTTCCCGTTTGCTCCATAGTTTTCCTCAGTTTCATCTTTATAGTGCCATTAGTTCTTTCTACCAGGCCTGAACTTTGGGGATGGTATGAACAGTGGTTTTTCAATTCAAACTCCAGATGTTTAGACATCTGCGTAACTACTTCATTTACAAAATGTGGACCATTATCACTGTAGACTCGCTGTGGGATTCCATGATCTGGGATTATACTTTTACACAGCGCTTTGGCCACTGTTAGTGCATCAGCACTTTTGCTGGGCACAATCTCAACCCACTTAGAGTATGCATCTATCAAAACAAGACAGTACTTGTATGTCTGACATTGTGACAACTCTATGAAATCCATGTGAATAACTTGGAATGGATAGTCCGGATTGGGGAATCTCCCTCTCTTTGGTCTGAGATTTCCCTGTGGGTTATGCTTACAGCAAGGCAAACAGGATTTACAAAAATTTTTTGAGTAGTTATTAAAACCTGGTGCGTAGAAATGTTTTTCCACTGCATATACCATCCCTCCTGTTGACACATGGCAAGGCCCATGTGTCAAAATAGCTGCCGTATGATAGAGACTTCTAGGCAGACAAAGTTTGTCTTTAATCTTAAAAAGATCTTGCTCTATCATGGCTCCTTCTTTGAGCCAAAGTTGCTGTTCAGCCGGTGGAGCTCTTTTCTGCATGTCTGAAAGTACTTCATGATCTATAGGCTGTTTCACTTCTTCCATGAGGTACAGGTTACATTTTCCAAACTGTCCCTGCGCCGCTGCTTTTGCTATAGCATCCGCTCTATTGTTTCCTTTAGATACTGGATTTATATTCCTCGTATGTGCAGCACATTTACAGACAGCAAGTTGTTTTGGTAACATGACAACTTGTAATAACTCTTGCAAGAGTGGGGCATGTTTAACTGACTGTCCTCCAGCTGTCTTCATTCCTCTGCGAGCCCATTGTGCAGCAAAGAAATGAAGTGTTGAAAAAGCATACTGGCTGTCTGTATAAATTGTGACACTCTTCCCCTCTGCTAGCCTACATGCTTGCGTTAAGGCTATTATTTCTGCAGCCTGTGCTGAGAAATGTGAAGGAAGTTGCCCTGCTGCACAGACATCCTGTAGTGACACTACTGCGAACCCACACATATTTTCTCCTTTGTCATTTTTAAAACAAGAACCATCTACAAACCACACGTCCCCTTCAGCTAAGGCTACATTCTTCAAATCACTACGGGGTTTACACGTCTCCTCAGTGTTGGTAATACAACAGTGTGGTGTGCCTTTCTCAGCTGTGGGTAATAATGTAGATGGATTGAGTGTAGAGCATCTTTTTATAGTCAAATGTGGCTGGGACATCAGGAGCGCCATGACTGACAGATGTCTGGCTGGTGACAAAAATGACATTTTAGTTTCTGTCAGAAGTAAGTCAACTGAGTGTGGGACCAGCAGTGTAAGTGGATGGAAAAGTACTACTTCTGCCGAGGCTTGCACTGCCATTGCAGCTGCACACACAGCTCTGACACAGGCAGGCAAAGCACAAGCCACAGGATCCAGCCTCTTAGAATAATAGGCTACTGGCTTCTGCTTTCCTCCTGACAACTGAGTTAGCACCGAAGTCATGAACTTCCCTTTACAATCTACAGTTTGAACAAAGGGTTTACTATAATCTGGAAGACTCAAGACAGGTGTGGTCACTAGCTGTGCTTTTAATTCACAGAAAGCCTTCTCGCCTTCTGGAGTCCACTGTATTTCCTGCTTCATGGCCATCGGTGTTTCATAAATCAAGTCTAACAGCGGTTGTGTTACTTGAGCATAATCTGGAATCCACTGTCGACAGTAGTTACACAGCCCTAAGAATTGCATCATCTGTTGCTTAGTGATAGGCTTACAGGCTTGTTGAATAGCTGCTTTCCTGGATTCAGTCAGGGCTCTGCCTTCTGGTGTTAATTTATGACCCAGGAATACAACTTCAGAAGTAGCTCACTGTAGCTTTTTTGGAGATGCTTTGTTACCTGTTCTTTCTAAATGTTTGAACAATGCTATCGCCGTGTCTTTGTTATGCTGCTGAGTGTCTGATGTAATTAAAATATCATCCACATAGGTCAAAATTTGGCTATGTGAGGGCACATGGAATGTAGATAAGCAATTTTCCAATTCTGATGCAAATATAGTGGGGCTATCAACATAACCCTGTGGCAACCTGGTGTAGGTAAGTTTCTTTCCCTCAAAGGTGAACCCAAACCATCCCTGTGAGTCTGGATGTACTGGGATAGAGAAAAAAGCATTACTGAGATCCACAACCGTGAACCACTTCATTTCAGGTTTTATATGGTTCAGCAAAGTGTGAAGATCTGGGACACACGGGGCCCTACTTTCAACTGCTTTATTTACTTCCCTTAAGTCTTGGATCATCCTCCAACTCCTCCCATCAGCTTTTTTCACTGGAAATATAGGGGTGTTACACTGAGCCTCTGGTGCTCTCACCAGGATCCCTGCATCAAGCATCTCTTGTACCACAGGCCTGATTCCCTGAAGGGCGTCTGGTTTAAGGGGATACTGCTTTATCCTAGGTCTATAATCAGATTTGGCCTTAATAATAACTTCTGGAGCTGTGGTCATTAGGCCTACATCAGTTTTGCTTCGAGACCAGAAACTGTCAGGCACCTCAGCCAAACACGGATCTAACTCCTCCAGAAGTAACACTCATTCTCGGTCATCCTCCCCCATGTGAGCACGGGGAGTGGCCATTACAACCCAATTTAAGTTTTTTTAAAAACAGCTTCCCACACTATTACTAAACCAGCCTTCTTCTTCTTCATGCCAATCACAACTACTCTCAGCTTTATTCAAAAACTGCTTTAACTCCTCCCAATACATGTCATTCGTCTTAGACACTGACAAATGAGGATTAGGTGACCATCCCATCAAGAGGCGCTTAGCTTCTGGAGGAAGACTAACAGAGCAGACTGCCTTTCCTTTCCTATCAGTATAAAGGGTCTTAAGCATTATTCTCTGTGGCCCTAACTTCTCAAACTTCCGTACATAGTCAAAATCTGGACCTGGGGTATGTTTATAATAGAGGGTGACATGCATCTGCTCTGGGGAGAGGCTTTCTGAGTGTGGTGGTTGAGGATCAGGCAGCAGGCGCAGGAGCTGCTCTCCTGTGCGTCCAGGGTCAGGCATGGGCAGATCTAGGGACCACCAGTAATGTGGCGCCCCTTGTTTCAGCACTACATAAGAGGGGATCTCCTCCCCCGGGCCTATGGCTGCCATCCCGTTTGTAGTAGGTACTAGAGATATTTTTAATTTGCTCAACAAATCTCTGCCCAATAAATTCACAGGACAGTTAGGACACAAAACTGCCATTACCTTTACCTGAAAGCCAGATGCTGTCATCCTCAATCATAAAACTTTGGGAGAAACTGCAAGGGGTGACCTGTCCATTCGCTGTTTTTTCAAAAATATTTTTATCACCTCTTGTCACTCCAGGAATTCTATCCCTCAAAACTGTTCTGTCTGCTCCTGTGTCACACAAAAACTTTATTTTCACTCCATTAATTTTTAGCATTCTAATGGGCATTACCTTATTCCCTTCTGCACTATAATAAGTGTCTACAATTTCTTCAAGGTCCAGCATTTCATCTACAGTAGGGCCTAGTCATGCTTGGGGGTTAAAGGGTCCCGGTCTCCTATACTCTTCTGATCGTCTGCCTTCATCTCTCCCTGAGCTCTGGTTCTGCTCATCACAATCACGGGCAAAGTGTCCTGGTCTACCGCAATTATAGTATACATCATCCTTCCATTTCCTATTTCCAGAACCTCTTCCTGAGCTCCCTCTACCTCTGCCTCTTCATCTGAATCCTCTCCTGTTGTACTGTGAAGGACCTCCTCTCCCCCTGTCACCCATGACATCCAGTAGTGCAAACACTGCAGCTTTTGATTGTTGTTCTGATTTATGTTTCTGTAAGTCTTGGGCATGCTGTGCATAATTCATTATTTGAGTCACTCCATCTGTGGGTGTATTAATATTTAGTTTTCGGATGTGGTGAGTGATGGACGGAAGAAACCCACTCAGCAAGGCCTGTTTCAGTTGTTGCTGATAGGGGGAAGCGACAGTGTCAGAGGGGTCCAAATCACTGTTTGCCTTGGACACTTCCTCTAGCCGTCCTCTATAGTCCTGCACATCCTCACCTTCTTTCTGTTTACATTGGGCAATAGCTTGATAGTCAGGAGGTTTAACAAATGCATTTTTTACCCTATCTGTCAGCAATGTAACTTGGTTATCTAAGGCTGGGTCTCCGTGGGCCAAAACCTCCCCCGCTGGAGTCCGCCCTGTATATCCTCCCCTCACTCCTCCATATCTGTGTCCTAAAGCTTTCCTGCACACTGAGTCAATCTCCTGCCCGTCCAAATTGTAAGTTTGTCTAAGTTGTTGCAGATTTTCAATCCATTAACGAACATTAGCGAGGGGGTCCCCTAGCCCTTTTACTGCATCCTCTAGCTCCTTACAAGACCACGGTCTCCTTACCAGGAGAAGGGGCCTGTTATCATTCCCTACTCCAAAATGGGGGTTAGGCACCTCTATGGCTGGAAAGATGCTGGCTGGGTCAGTCAATGGTGGCCAGGGCGGCGGATCAGGACGGGGCCCCATCCTTGACCCATCGCCCTGGAGGTCCCTAAACAGGCTTAATTTTGACATAGCCTCTGCCAGTCCTTGGACCTCATCAACTAAAGGACCATACAGATTTCCTGATCTAGTGTGGCTAGGACTGATTAGGGCAGGTCCAGCCGTAGGAGGCGGGGTCGCGGCTGTCCTCGCTGCCCCCATCACAGGTGCGGCAGCCGCTTCTTCTTGTTGAATTAACGCTTGTGGACGCCCTACAAAATCAGCTGGGTCCTCCTGGAGGGCTGCTATGAGGGACTTTTTATCTCTTCTCTTTTCAGCTTGCTCTTGCCACTTTACTGCCTCAATGAGCTGCAATTTAAATTTATCAATTTTCCTAGGTTCTACTATGGCCATTTCTGCTTTTAACTGAGTTACCAATTTATCGCATGCGCAGGTTTCCAATTTTCCAGGAAACTCATACTTTTCCTTCCATTCTCCTAAATATCTCGCTGATCCGGGAGAATAAGTGTTCATAAATTTAGGATCCCCCATTAATTGGGGTTTACTGTTCCCCTTTCCCATAGTTGCAACTTTGGCACAAGCAAACGATCAGTCACAACAGCGTGGGGATCGTCCACTGTATCAAGCTTCTACAGGTGCTAAGTACCTGCGGATACAGCCGTCCACCACACTCAACTTTTCAATTTTTACTTGTGCCCAACAAAATACACAGTTTTAATAGGTAGTGACACTGCTCTATTCAGCCGACAATAGTCCGTCAACTACCATCAGTCACACGTTCTCATTCACTCACACGTTCTCATTCACTCACACGTGTTTCAGTATCCCTGATACTTTTCTTTTCGTCACTGACGAATAACGCTTTTACTTTTCAAGTGTCCCTGACACTACTATGTCCCTGACATAGGTTTCGTCCCTGACGAACTTACAGCTGCTTTCTAGTGTCCCTGACACTGCTATGTCCCTGACATAGGTTTCGTCCCTGACGAACTTACAGCTGCTTTCTAGTGTCCCTGACACTGCTATGTCCCTGACATAGGTTTCGTCCCTGACGAACTCTGCAGCTGCTTTCTAGTGTCCCTGACACTGCTATGTCCCAGACATAGAAGTCAACGCAGCTCACCTATTTCTGCAGATACGTCTCTTGTCCGGCTTCCGTCAAGCAGCAGAAGTGAAGAGGATCTTTTCAGGCGAGTAGACACCGACCTCCCGTCGAATTCACGAGGGTGGATTTTTCCCGACCCCCTATGGGACCGACTGTGCACAGTTTTCCAGCGTCCTCGTCCTCCTCTTCACCGTTGATGCTGTATTGGAAACCGGGCGGAAACACCAATAAATGTTGGTTCTAATCAAACATCTACACAGAGACTTTCTTTTCTTGTCACGATTGTGTTACGGAGGAGACTTCATCCACAAATGAAACCAAAGGACTGAAAGGGAAAGGGCTTTATTTCACACAGACAGTTTACACAAAATGACCAGTAGGTGTCCATGTAGAGGTAGGTCAGACATGAGTGAACAACATCCAGTTACATGCAGAATCAAAAGCCTTGCTTCACAATTATTGCTGCGAGCGGGATCTCCGTTGTTCACTACACATGTCACCTAAGCGCAACTCCAGTCAGGACGGAAAGGCACTGAGCCCCTGCTCAGTGGAAGCTAACTACCAGTCAGTGTAAACGTAACAGGAGAACATAAGGGCGCAACAAAGGGTACTTCCCTGGTCTCCTCTCGTCTCTGTGAGGTGAATGGCGGCGAACTGAAAATCACAGTCGATCCTCCGACGACTGGGAAGCACAACGTATCCTCCGACGTGTGCTGAAAAGTTACGTGCCGTGAGTGACGGGGAGGTTGAACAACAGACAACCTGGCAACTGCTCATGGCACCACCAGGTGTATAAGAAGCCCTGCGGGACAAACGAGACGCAGGTGAAAACAATCAATAATCAGGGGAACTGAAAAGAAACCGAAAACAACAAAACCAGTTCCCGTCATGATCCTCCAAAATAAAAGCAAACGGAAGTCCCGACTGCGGATCATGACAGTACCCCCCCCTAAAAGGGCTGGCTCCAGACGGCCTACAACAAAAAAAACACAACCCCTCAAAAACCCACGAACAGGGCGGGCGGTGGGTGGCCTCAGGAGGAGGGTGCCAGAGGGTGGGTGGGCTGGCAAAACAAAAAGACCCAGGTTGAAAGTGCAATGGCGGGTGGCCACTTCGGTGGCGTTGGACCAGGACCACGCTGGCGGATGGCCTCTCCGACGGGCGTGTGTCCGGGACAGCTCTGGCGGACGGCCTCTCCGGCTGGCGTGGATCCGGGACCACGCTGGCGGACGGCCTCTCCGACGGGCGTCGGTCCGGGACAGCTCTGGCGGACGGCCTCTCCGGCTGGCGTGGGTCCAGGACCGCTCTGGCGGACGGCCTCTCCGGCTGGTCTGGAACCGGAACCGCTCTGGCGGGCGGCCTCTCCGGCTGGTCTGGACCCGGAACCGCTCTGGCGGACGACCTCTCCGGCTGGTCTGGATCTGGAACCGCTCTGGCGGGCGGCCTCTCCGGCTGGTCTGGACCCGGAACCGCTCTGGCGGGCGGCCTCTCCGGCTGGTCTGGACCCGGAACCGCTCTGGCGGACGACCTCTTCGGCTGGTCTGGATCTGGAACCGCTCTGGCGGGCGGCCTCTCTGGCTGGCGTGTATCCGTACTGGTCGAGGCTGCGGAGACAGTGGCTGCTGCGGCTCAGGACCCTCTGGATACTCAAGAGGCGGCGGCGGCAGGACACGGCGCACAGGTGGCTGCGGTGAAGGCTCAGGACACACAGGACACCCAGGTGGTTCGGACGGCTCAGGCTCGGGAGCCCTTGGCTTCGGCTCTGGTTGCAGAAGAGGCACAGGCTGCAGAAGAGACTCTAGCTCCGTCTCTGGCTGCCGAAAAGGCTCTGGCACCGGCTCTGGCTGCTTAAGAGAACCCGGCTCCGACCCTGGCAGCTGTGGAGGCCCTGGCTCCAACTCTGACCGCCGAGGAAGCACTGGTACTGGCTCCGACTCTGACTGCAGAGGAGACGCTGGCTTTGGCTCCTGCCCTGGCTGAAGAGGAAGCACTGGTACTGGCAGCGGCGGCTGCAGCACTGGAGGTGAAGGCGGCTGCGGCTGCGGCGGCTCGGGAACCTCTGGTGACGGCTGCTGCTGCGGCGGCTCGGGAACCTCCGGCTCGGGAACCTCCGGTGACGGCTGCTGCTGCGGCGGCTCGGGAACCTCTAGTGACGGCTGCTGCTGCGGCGGAGACTCTGGCTCTGAACCCGGCTGCTGAGGAGACTCTGGCTCCGAACCCGGCTGCTGAGGAGACTCTGGCTCCGAACCCGGCTGCTGAGGAGACTCTGGCTCTAGCTCCTGCTCTGGCTGAAGCGGCGGCATTGGCTCTGGCTCCTGCTCTAGCTGAAAAGGAGGCATAGGCACTGGCTCCGACTCTGACCGCAGAGGAGGCACGGGCTCTGGCTCCTGCTCTAGCTGAAGTGGAGGCATTGGCACTGGCTCCGACTCTGACCGCAGAGGAGGCACGGGCTCTGGCTCCTGCTCTAGCTGAAGAGGAGACACGGGCTCTGGCTCCGACTCTGACCGTAGAGGAGACGCTGGCACTGGCTCCTGCTCTGGCTGAAGAGGAGGTACTGGTACAGGCTCAGGATACCCAGGATACTCCTGAGGCTGAGGCGGATCTGGACATGGCAAGGGCTGTGGCCGCTCCAGTGGTTCGGGCCCTTCTGGCAGCTCTGGCCATCTTGGTGGCTCTGGGAGTTCTGGCGACTGAAGGAAGTCGGACAACCCTGGGAACTCTGGAAGGACCGGATACCATAGGAACTGCGGAGGTCCTGACAGTTGTGAGCATTCTGGCGGCTCCGGTGGATCAGGCCCCTCTGGTGGTTCTGGCCATTCTGTGGGCTCAGAAGGTTCCGGCAACTCCGGTGCTGGTAGCTGGACCTCGTAGTGGGCGTCTCGCTCACGACGCCGAGGGGCGGGGACCGGCCGGACAGGATTGGGTTGAGCCTCGGCACGGTCGCCTACACTGCGACGCCGCGGGACCGGGACTGGCAGGACTGGAAGCTGCAACCGGCGAGGCGGCACTGGGGGCTGCTGATCAGGACGCTTTGGCAGCATCTGCGGTGACGAGGATCTGGGACGGAGCTCCAGCGGTGACGGCTTCGTTGGCACACTGGGGCTGGACAAAATCGGTGGAGACCTCAGTGAGGATGAAGACGCCGTCGTGCTCAGGATCCGGGGTCCAGGGCAGGACAGGCTTGGGCGACGTTTTAGCCCGACGTCGGTTCCGCTTCTTCCTGGAGATCCCAGGTGGTGAGGCGACCCGCCCAAGAGCCGAGGGTTGCGACGCCGGGGACTCACTCCTTCGAGGCAAACCCCCCCGCTTGATTGCCAGGCGGGTTCCGAGGAAAGGGTCTCGATGGGGGCTCCCGACAGGGTCATCCTCATAGAAAAACTCCCAATCCTCCTCCTCCTCGCAGGTCTCCCACTCCGAATCCCAGGAGGTGGGTTCAGAGACGATGGTGTCCCGGAAAACAGGTGAGATTGTGGATGCTGAAGACTGTAGCGCCGAAAGCTGTGGCCGGTGTCTTGCGGGCTGTCCCAGGGTCTGCTGCCTGGAACGGCGGTGATTTCGACGTCTGGGAGTGGAGTGCAATGCTGGGGGGTTCCACGGGCCAATGGCCGGTTCATCCCAGACGTCATCACAGGAGTAGTCGCTGTCCAATGGGTCGTCCCAAAATGACCCCGGAGAGTAACCTCGGACGGGGTAATGCACAGGTGAGGCCCCGCTAACTGGGTCGTCGAGGATTACGCCCCCAAAGCTGCAAATGGGAACGGCCGTGGCAAACTCATCCTCCGTATCCTATTCGTAGTCTAGGGGGTCATCCAGAATAGCCCCCCTGGAGTACCATGGGTCGTGTTTCTTGGCCTGGTTACTGAACCACGTGAGGGGGTGAATTTGATCTGAGGCTTGCTGTGAGGGATCCGACCAAACTGGGGGGATGGTTTGAGACCGAGTGAATAACCCCCCCATCCTTAAACCTCTCACTTCTGGTGTGGGAGGGGAGCATGGTTGAGGCAGGGGAAGAGCTTTGGATCCGGTTCTTCGGTTCCGTCGGGAAGGCATGATGAATACTGGTGCAGAATGTCCTTTGGTGGGTGAGGCTAGCAGATGAAGTCTGGTCCGTCTGCTGGCCAGGTTGTTCTGTCACGATTGTGTTACGGAGGAGACTTCATCCACAAATGAAAACAAAGGACTGAAAGGGAAAGGGCTTTATTTCACACAGACAGTTTACACAAAATAACCAGTAGGTGTCCATGTAGAGGTAGGTCAGACATGAGTGAACAACATCCAGTTACATGCAGAATCAAAAGCCTTGCTTCACAATTATTGCTGCGAGCGGGATCTCCGTTGTTCACTACACATGTCACCTAAGCGCAACTCCAGTCAGGACGGAAAGGCACTGAGCCCCTGCTCAGTGGAAGCTAACTACCAGTCAGTGTAAACGTAACAGGAGAACATAAGGGCGCAACAAAGGGTACTTCCCTGGTCTCCTTTCGTCTCTGTGAGGTGAATGGCGGCGAACTGAAAATCACAGTCGATCCTCCGACGACTGGGAAGCACAACGTATCCTCCGACGTGTGCTGAAAAGTTACGTGCCGTGAGTGACGGGGAGGTTGAACAACAGACAACCTGGCAACTGCTCATGGCACCACCAGGTGTATAAGAAGCCCTGCGGGACAAACGAGACGCAGGTGAAAACAATCAATAATCAGGGGAACTGAAAAGAAACCGAAAACAACAAAACCAGTTCCCGTCATGATCCTCCAAAATAAAAGCAAACGGAAGTCCCGACTGCGGATCATGACATTTCTTTGTTCTAGGTTGAGCTCGTGACTTTTAGGAGACACACACTCGGTGCTGTCCCCGGCTGCGCAGCCCCGAGCTCGCCCAGAACACTTTAATTTATATGTGATGTGGTTACATGACTTCCAGGCACCATCTCACTTTACACAATAGGGGAGAGTTGAAACATAGGTTAACTTCAAAGTTCATACAGAGTTCACATCCATATCTTTACATGTCTTGGTGATTTGCACAGAAAAACAGAGAACATCCTTGACTGTGACATGCCTGGTTGCACCCTTTACATAAATCTGTCTGCAAAATGACAATTCTCATAACACAGTTAGCAATTTACAATGCCCTTATTCTAACACACACCAAGCCCCAGCAGGAGGAGATGGGTGGGGTGTGATCCCTCTAGCATCTTTAAAAAGGAATCATGTGTAGGTAATACATGAATATGTCCAAAAAAGGGAAATGATTAATGGTAAACGGGCCTAGCAATAAGATGAAAGAAGGTGGTCCAAAGGGTGAAAACCAACCCTCTGACCATAGGTATAAAAGCAGGGAGCTTGAGAAAACACTGTTAGTCTACTCTGGGGTAACTCACCTTTTCTGTACTGTGTTTTGTGAATAAACACCTGTGCACTTAGATCCAGTTGCCTCTCTTCTGTTTGTGACCCTACTGAAGTGGGTTGTCATTCATAATTAGTGAGTTTGACACAGTTACAGTTCGGTTAGATTGGAATCTTCACAGTAGCATCTCTTAGTGGCCTAATCAGTGATCAGTGGCATCTTGTGCATCATGTTTTAGTTGGGTTAGGGTTAGGGTTAGGGTAAGTTACCCTTCTTCCCATCATAGTTCCCATTAGGTAAATCAGATCACCAACTACAAACTACAAACTACTAATGCTTCGGCAGGGAACAAAGGAAGGAGGGAGGTATAAATAGGGAAAACACAAAAGGTGATTAAACACAGGTGAAAGGGATAAACACAACAGGCAACAGGTGAGACTAATGAACACAAATAACTAAAGTAAATCTGCCGGGGACCATAGCAAGGGGGAAAAGGAAGTCTTTAGTGTGTCTTTACTGAATTTCCCCTTGGGGATTAATAAAGTACTTCTTCTTCTTCTTCTTCTTTACAAAATAAAGGTCCCCCGGCAGGAAGTCCCAAAGGGGAATCATGACACCCACTCAGCCCTTTGTGGAGACTGTTGATGAGAAAAACTGTTGTATGACATCTATGCTTTTACAGCAGCATGATGGAAAGCTTAGGCCTGTTGCTTACTTCTCATCTAAACTGGATCCTGTTGCTGCTGGTCTTCCTCGCTGTCTTCGTGCTGTATTAGCAGCAGAAAAGGCAGTTGTAGCATCACATGACACTGTGGGATATTCTCATCTGACTCTGTTGGTTCCACATGCTGTTTCACTGATCATATTAGAACAGAAAACCTCTCACCTGTCCACTGCCAGGTGGCTAAGATACAACACCGTTCTTCTTGACATGCCAAACATCACAGTGAAACGTTGTACTGTTTTGAATCCTGCAACTCTCCTTCCAACTCCTGATGATGGAGAGCCTCATAATTGTGTTGCTTCCCCCCAACAGGTCTGCCCACCACGACCCGACCTAAAAAAAGACCCCACTAACAAATCATTCTGTTTATAGATGGTTCAGCTTTCAGGGATTCTGACACTGGTACTGCTCATGTTGGGTATGCTGTGTGCTTTGAACATTCTGTTTTGACGTTTGGGCCATTTGGGCCATTTCCACCACACTACTCAGCTCAGGCGGCTGAATTAGTGGCTCTCACAGAAGCATGTAAATTAGCAGAAGATAAATCTGTGACGATTTGGGTAGATTCTAGATATGTGTTTGGCATAACACATGACTATGGTGCCCTTTGGGGTTACAGACACTTTTTAAAATCTGGTGGAAAACCTATTCTTCATTATGATAAAGTTGCGGATTATTGCGGTTACTGTTGCCTAAACAAATAGCTGTCCGCAAATGTGCAGCTCACACTAAGGGGGATGACTTGTCTCCAGGGGCAACTGCAAAGCTGATGCAGCTGCAAAGGCCGCAGCTTTGAGACCACTCCCACTTGACGCTATCTGTTTGTCGGCTGACTCTCCACTTCTCTCCCTCTCAGCTCTGCAATGTTTCTCTTCACCACAGGAGAGAAAAGCCTGGAAGCGGCTGATGCTGAGTACAGGGATGAAGTTTGTTGGGGACCTAATGGGAAACCTTGTCTTCTGAAACACTTTTTCTCTCATTTTGAAAAGTTGACACATGGGCTGGATCATACGTCAAAAGGGGGGATGGTAGCAGCAATAAGAAAAAATTGGTTTGTGAAAGGTTTTGCGTCCTATGCAAAGAAATTTTGTCAGTCCTGTATGATTTGTGCTACATATAACAGCAGCCGCACACACACAGGCCCAAAGCAGCACATGTACCGCCTACAAGACCTTTTGAACACTTGCTGATGGACTTCATTGAGCTCACTCCAGCTGAAGGGAAGAAATACTGTTTGGTTATGGTTGACGTGTGGTCTAAATGGATTGAAGTGTTTCCTTCCAGACATGCCAGCAGCCAGGTTGTGGCCAAAGCATTGCTCACTGAAATCATTCCTAGGTGGGGAATTCCCACTAGGATAAGTAGCGACAATGGCACACACTTTGTAAATGAAGCGATTAATCAAGTGGGTTCTTTCCTAGGTACTGATCTCAAAAGACATTGTGCATATCATCCAGCCAGTGGGGGAGCTGTTGAGAAAGAAAATGGCACCCTCAAACAGAAGCTGGCAAAGTGGGATTCCTACCTCTTCAGAACAGACTACGACTTATGAATACTTGGCTGAAACACGAGCCTACACGCAAAGAGACACTAAATATAATGTTGTTATCTATACTGATCACATTTGTGTTAAGTCCCCTAATATGGGTTTTGCTTACTCGCACTGTTATGTTCCAGGGGGCAGGACCAAGAGGGAGACTCTTCGTTCTTCACCACCACATAAATTTGTTATGGGATTATTACCTTCATATGGTTCGGTAGCCAATGCACATAACATTGATGCCTTCAGTCAGGATTTGGAAAATTTAACTAGTTTGGTCATGTATGGCATGCTTCAATTGACCCACCTGATACATATGGTGGCTAATTCTAAATTACAGGACAGGATGGGCTTAGACTACCTATTGGCTGCTCAGGGGGGTTATGTCATATAATTGGCCAAGAGTGTTGTACGTTAGTCCCATCTGATTTTGATAACATTACTGATGTGGTCTCTCATCTAAATAGTCTTCTTCACACACAGCAGTCCAGAGATGTTAAGTATAATTATGAGGGTTGGGCTCTGTGGTCCTGGGTAAGTTCATTAAGTTGGTTTGGTAAATTAAGGTCTGTGGGAGTAGCTGTAGTTACTTTCGTCATTGGGTTATTCCTTCTCACGTGCATTGTGATCTCTATTGGGAAGTGTAAGCTCATGTGGGTGTTTTCTAACTTTTCAGCTCAACACATGCTGAGGTGCTTGAGATCAACATGTACGATTCTGATTCTGATTGGGAAATTGCCTCTACTGTGTGAGTCTGCAGTGTGTCTGACATGTAAACAGCTATCAGTGATCTTTTTTTTCCATTACATTTTTATTATTATTCATTTTACAGGTATATGAGTCTCTCTGACTTTGCTTAGCCTGCGATGGACTGGTGACCTGTCCAGGGTGTACCCCTGCCTTTCACCCAAGAGAGAGCTGGGATAGGCTCCAGCAGATCCCCGTGACCCTGGCTTTCAGGAAAAAATCGGGTATAGAAGATGGATGGATGGAAGGATGGACTTTGCTTAGCTTTACACTCAGAGATGTCTGTGTTCCACAGAAACAGCACTGCTAAATATCTATGACCTTTTGTATCGAGGTAAAGTTTCCTTAGGTGTAAGGAAGGGTCAAGAGAGCATGCCCAGGATGGAGGGTTAACTGTTTTAGAGTTTTAGAATATAGCCTTATTAGGGAATCACTTTGTAGAACAATAGGGAAGTACAGACTTAATTATCTGATTATGTGAATGATTATTTGCATTTACTTTGCATGGGTGTATAAGTAGCGGCCTCAGGCTAATAGGAACTGAGCAACTGGGGAACAACTTAGGAAGACTGTGATAAATTGTGCTCTATTCTGTTTTGCTCCTTTCTTCCAAGAAATATATTCAGAAAAAGACAGTCGGTCTGCACTCTCTTTATTGCTCATCCAACGGGTTGTGCTCCGACAGAGCATTTTACTGTTCTCAAAACATCCAAACATAAAATAATGAAAAATTTTCATCACACACTGAAAATCCTGGTGCATACCAAAATCTATTCAAATATCCACCATCCCCCCTTTTGACACATGGTCAGGCCCATGAGTCAATTTCGCCAGGAAGGGAAATATGGATCTAGGGAGCACCAGGAGCCCAGTAGGGCTAACCCAGATACCTGAGGGATGTTGTGTGCACCCTTTTCTTTTCCAGGCCGTTTACTCACCCACATCAGCTCCTGTCTGTAATAAGGAGACATCATCAAGGGAAAAAACATTTTCCTGAATAAACCGGGGCGTCTGTAGAATTGGGGAGACAGGTGAATTTGCTGCTGCCTTAGCTGCTCCATCCGCAGTTGCAATCCCCTGTGAGACGTGATCAATAGCACCAGTGTGGGCCTGGCATTTACTCTGCTACTGAAGTAGGGAGCAATAAGGCATTCAGAAGATTAATAATGAGAATTCTGTGAGCAATAGGTTTGCCTGTTAAGGTGAGGAAACCTCTGTTCTTCCACAAAGCATGGAAGTTGTGACAAACATTAAATACATATTGAGAGTCAGTGTAGACTGTGATGCGTTTTCCGGTTCCCAAAATGAAAGCTCTGGTTAGGGCAAACAACTCTGCAGCCTGAGCTGATCAGTGAGAAGGCAATCTAGCACTTTCAATTATATCATATTCAGTACAGACTGCATAAGCAACACATGGTGACCCATTTGATAGATTCCTCATTGAAGACCCATCAACAAAGAATACAGCTTCAGCATTAATCAAAGGTGTGTCAAATAAATTATCTCGTGGATTAGCTGTAGCTTCTACAAGCTCTAAGCATGAATGAGGCTCTCTGTCTTCAGCTGTAGGGAGCAAGGTTGAAGGGTTAAGAACAGTGCAGCGTTTGAGAGTAACGTGACATTCTTAATAAAATATTCTTCCAGTGCATCTGTCTAGCTGGTGTAAGATGTTTTTGCTTGCAGAATGAGAGAGTGGACTGCATGGGGGACATGTACTGTAAGATGACTCATGGCAACAATATCAGTTGTAGCTAAGACAGCTTCAGTATTTGCTGCTACTGCTCTCAAACATGGTACCATACCTCTCTCTGTCATAGAAAGATATTTTGAATAATAACCTATGGGTCGTTGTTTGTCACCATGTTGCTGGGTGAGGACAGCAGACATGAAGCCATTTTGTTCAGATACAAATAAATTAAATGGTTTAGTGTGGTCTGGAAGTCCTAAACAGGGTGTGCTTGACAAGGCCTGTTTTAGTTCTGTGAAAGCAGTCTCTGCAGTCGAAGTCCAAGTCAAATCGTCAGTCATGGCCAGATGTTTTCCCCCATGTGTGATGTCATTAAGGGGTTGGGAGTTCTCCGCATAGTTACGAATCCATGGATGGCAATAGCCTGCTAATCCTAAAAATGACATCATTTGTTTTTTATTTCGCGGTTTTGGTACATCCAGAATTGCTTGGATGCGTTCAGGACCCAATTTGCGACCCTCCGGAGTTAAATATGGCCAAGATAGCGCACAGATCGTGAGAGAAGTTGTAATTTGTCTTTTGAAACCTTGTGGCCGTTTTCTGCCAGAAAACTTAGTAGAGAGACTGTGTCTGTTTGGCATGCTAGCTTTGTTGGGGAACATATTAACAAATCATCAACATACTGAACTAGTGTGCTACCACATGGGCTCTCCCAATGTGAGAGCCATTACCACTGTAAACAGAGTAGGACTTGAAGAAAACCCTTGTGGCATGCAAGTCCATGTGTAGCTTTTACCATTGAAAGTGAATTTAAACCAGAACTGTGAGTCAGGTTGAACAGGAATGCTAAAATATGCATTTGCTAAAAAAAGGCACAATGACATAAGAACATGTCTTTATGTACCACATTTGTTTTTTATTTATTTTTCTCTGAAGTTCTCTTCTCACTCCTCTTCTTCCTCTAGAATAGCTGAGAGAGAGAGAACTTTCATGTTTTCTAAGCAACTGGTGGCCTGAGAATATTTTATTGTCATGGGCACAAAACAGAAATCTCACCTGCCATGAGGGAGATCTGGGTTTATTTCCTGGTCAATGCAAAAGCAGGTTTAAAATGCCATGTGCCACACTTAGTTGTTGCACCTTCCTAGGCTGCTGTGCAGGTGCCTTTTGTGAGGGAAATTTATACATTGACAGACAAATGTCTACTACCCCCCTTTTGTGTCCTCTGTTAATTCAATAAAGACTTTTGACACTGCTTTGTAGTCAAAAGGAAGCAGACGGAAAGTCACGGAGACGCTAATTATATTATGTATGCCATCCTGCCGGCATGATTTACATGTGAGTGACTGATGTGTAAATTAATGCTGTTCAACTGATACAAAAGCTGATCATTTTCTGTGCTCGTGGTCAATTGGTGTTGACCCGTTTTGCAGGCCGTATGTTCTGTTGTGACTCTGTTGCTTTGCCCATTGCCTTGCCTATTAAATTTGCCATTTTTCCGTGACAGTTTGGTGTCAGGAGTGGTATGGACACGCAGTCTGGACTCTGAAGGACGGAAAGTAGCAGTGCATACTAAATAGCGATTCCTCCCTGAGGGTCGAGAAGCTTTCATCCTAAGGAGCCCGGTCTGCCAATCCACCCCGAGAAACAAAGGTACGGACCAGCGGCGGAGTGGCAGAGACACAGACAGACCGGTAACGTTACGGTAAGGAAAAGTGCTGACTCACTACTTGGTTGAGTAGTTGACGAGACGTCGTCTTAGTAGAACCGTTGTGTTATCAAATACTGTTGTATGCTGTACAAGTAAAGGACTGGGTCCGCGGTTGTCTTAAGTAGAAACCGTTATGTAATTAATTACTGTTGTAGACTGTACGAGTCAAAAGGGACTGGATCCTGCGGTTTTTTTAACAGAGACCGCCAGACCAGGTAACTCCAATCCACACATCTACACATAAGAAGAAAGAGCCAAAGCATAAACTGCTAAATTTTTCCATGTAGTCTACTGTGATTCTGACAAATATAAGATATTCCCAGAACTTTGTCTTTCTATTGATAAACATGAAGTGACATTTCTGGTTGATTCAGGAGCTGCAAGCTCTGTACTGAAAACTGACTCACTACCATACACTCCTAAAATGAGTGGTAGGTCTTGTCTCACAGTAGGTGCTAGTGGAAAACCTGTTTTGGAAAGCTGCTCTGTTCCTCTCAAATGCACTTTGGGGAAACAGACCACCAAACACTCATTCATTATGTCACAAAGTTGTCCCGTAAATTTATTAGGTAGAGATTTGATGTGTCAATTCGGCAGAGTGTTACACTCAACACCTAATGGAATAAAGGTCCTGAAACAGGGAGATGAGGATTAGCCAACACAACTCACTCAGATGGTTAACGTCCTTTCACAATTTGCATATAAATGGCAGGTTGTAGGTGAGACTCCTGTTACACAACAACTCATAGACTTTGCACACTCACACTGTACACAAGCAGGTACCCTGACACAACATAAATCATTGCACTGCACAGCACATGTAGATTACAGGAAACACTCCACACATCCCACTGGCAAAACCTGTCCACTGGAGTTGGAAAGACCTAAACCACTGGTTGCAGAGCTTGCTGTTCCTCAAGGAATTTCAACCAACAGCATTAGATCCTAGGACAGAGTACAGTAAGAAGGGTGATGTACATCGTGCACTATTTACGTCAGTTGTACAAGTTTGTAGAACAGTTGAGCTCATTAACCCTCTGGGGTCGATGCACTCGCCGGCGCGTTTTGACGCATCTTTTTCTGATAAGGCCGAAACAAACTTAAATTACTCCGTCAATTCTGATCGTACAGATAAAAGAAGTATATCATTCAAATCTGTAAAGGGTCTAGTTTTAGTGGTATACCATCATAATAACAACAAAACGTTGTGCTTTTTTTAAATAAAGAAAGCCGACAGGGTGCGCTCTCGGACTTTTCTGTCTCTGCCATTTCTCTTCACAGACGTGTAAATATAACAACCAGAATCTCAGCGAATACTTGCCTCATAAAAATAAGAATTATATGGCTAGAAAGCTTGAAATGTTTTCTTTTAAGTGAAACAATTCAAGTCAAAAACAAATAATCACTTTTTATTTAATCCATATGAACGTAAGGAGAAGTCCGTTTTTTCCTGTCTCACCTCATTACGTGTCCCGCGATTGTTCCTGACGCCCCGCGCAAGCGTCGTAGAAGACAATTGTCTGACGATGCTGCAGACCCCCGCGTATGGCTGTACGAGGGCGCGCTAGGGTACGTTTACGAGTTTAAATATAGTGAGGGGAGGGTCGTGTTTCTCGGGGAAAATGTGTGTATCGGGGAGCAGTGGGGTCATGGAGGGACACGGAGTATGACTGTAGAGGACTGGCTGATATTTCGCACTGAGATATGTACTGATCTCAACCACCGAGGCGCTGAGAACGATACTTATGTCATACAGTGGGCCAGTCCTGACAGTTAGCAATTATTCAGGGTATTCGCCAATCGTTTTGATGCGCACACGTCAGATTTCATACTGATAAAAGTGTGTGATGACAGAGAGCAAATTGAATCGCGGCGTAATCATACAGAGTGCAACATACACCCCTATCCGGTGTGGTCCGGCGACAATATCTCATGGTTTAAGGACTTCTATTTTATCCAGTGGGCTGACTGGTGGGGCCTGCAAGATGTGTTCGCCAAGATTGACAATGCAATCAGAGAGGAGGAGGGTATCTCAGATGCTGGTGGGGTTAGGAGATGCTTGCTTTATGATGACATGGAATTTCCTGAGGAAATGTGTCTCTCGCCTGCTGAGCAAGGTGCGACCCAGAGCCTGTGAGACAGGATGGTAAGAATCTGCAGGCCTATGCGGGGTGATGGTTAGGTGTGTGTGTGGGTGTGGGTGTGGGTGTGGGTGTGTGTGTGTGTGGTCAGTAGTGTTTAACGCTGTATTTCATATTTCTAAAAATAGAGATTGACGGGCCCATGACTCTGGAGGCGGAGCAGGAATTGTATCGCTGGATTTACCCAACATCAACGCCGCGTCCCCAGCCTTTGTAAAGATGATGGAGCAGGCCGTCGTACACCTGTTGTATAGAGCGCTGGCTCGATGCTGGACCGATCGGGAGAAATAGTGCCAAGCCTGCGAGGTCGACTGTCTGTCCCAGGAAAACCACGAGTGTCTTTACGGGTTCCCTGCAGAATTCATGGAGCGTCGTTTTGACTTTGTCATGGAGAGGCTGTGGACAGCCTGATTCATTCCGGCTCGCTCAGCATACCTGCGCAAGAATGGCATGGTTGTTGAAAACGCCAGAATCGCGGGGGCTGCTGAAGTTATTCTGCAAAACCAAAAGACCTCAGAGAAACGCATCAAAGCTGAAGAAATCTGGGGCTTCAAGAATTTTGCTGAAATTGAAAATCTGTCAGTCCTCGTGGACACCTGGGCAGCAGGGCTAGTGTGAAAACAGCATTGTACCATGCCTATCCGTTGTTATTGTGTTTTTTTCATTAAATATTTGTGAAGCTTTCCATCATTATCTATTTTCATTAAATATCTGTTTTTTCATTAAACACCACTGTATTCATTAAATATCTGTGAAGCTCTCCATCATCATCTGTTTTTGATGTTTTTCATTAAACGTTTCTGTATCCAATCATTAAGCATTATGATATGTATGCTTTATCGTATTACACTGTCTGGGTACCATGCTGATGATGATTGTGAATAAAAAACATGAGCTTTGAAAAGAAACTAATTATTTTACTAATTAATGGAGGGGGTGATGCACAGAATTTATCATGATCCATCCCACCCCTGTGGGCTATCAGGTATTAATAAGCTGCGCCATGCAGTTAGAGTAGATGTAGGGGCTAATCCTGCATTATCTGATGTCAGAAAATATTTATGGGGACAAGATGCATACAGTTTACACGCACCCAGCAGGAAAAATTTCCCCAGACGACGAGTGTTGGTGGGAAGGATCGACCGCCAGCATCAGTGCGATCTTGTGGACATGTCCGAATATGTTGCAGAGAACGATAAAGTGCGCTATCTATTAATGTGCATCGATGTATTTTCAATATGAAGGACGAAGGACGAGTGCCACTTAGGGCACAGAATTACCATGGGACAGAGTTTCACAACCGTCACTTTAAACAGTTGTTGAAAAAGCATAACATTGTGCTTTTCCCTACATACAACGAAACTAAAGCCAGTGTTGTGGAGAGGTTTAACAGAACGTTTAAAGGGCGGATGTAGTGCTGTTTAACAGATGTTAATTCACGAAGATATATTGATAAAATAGACGATCTGGTGTGGTCATATAACTCGGCGTATCACAGATCAATTAAAAGATCTCCAGTATCTGTGACCAGAGAAAATGAGAAAGAGGTGATCAAGGCACTGTACAAGACCAACGATGAAATCCACCCGCAGCCATTCAAATTTGAGATAGGCGACACAGTGAGGATTTTAAAACACAGAGGGGTTTTCAGGAAGGGCTACCACCAAACATTCACAGATGAAATTTTCACTATAAAAGGATGCCGTCCGACAACCCCCGCTGTGTACACACTTCAGGATTTATCTGATGAGACTGTGAAAGGGGGATTTTACCACCAAGAGCTCCAGCCTGTGATTGTAGATCCAGACAAGCCCTATAAGATAGAGGAAATAAGAGCCAGACGCCGTGGCAAGTTTCTGGTAAAATGGCTCGGATGGCCTGAGAAATTTAACACCTGGGTGGATGCCAGTTACAGTTACAGTTAGCTAGACCGATACAGTTGGACAACTTGTATGAAGTTGGGCTTTCAGAGATCCAGTACCCTGCAACGTGGCTCAGCTTCCCCAAAGATGATGCATCCATATTGATAAGAGCCCCTAGAACCGGGAAGGAAAATACACTCTCAATTCCTGTAGGACACTACGACAGTGTAGACAAAATAACACAGGAATTCAACAATGCGTGCGCGCTAGATGGAGCCACAATGTTTGTAAAAATGTGCTACAATCAGATTTCACCCAGAGTCCAAATATCTGGTGCTGAAGGACTGGTGCTGAAATTTAAAGGCTGGCTTGCTAGGATACTGGGGTTTGATCCGGATGAAGCAGCCCTTAGTATCCCATCCAGGGCGAAAATATTTACAGCACCACACCCTGCGGATATTCATGCAGGATTGTATAATATTTTTGTATATACAGACATTATCGAACATCAGCTGGTGGGGGACACGTGTGCACCATTACTTAGATGCATTAATAAAACTGCAGAAAAACGAGGGAAGATACACATAGTCCACTTTGACAAGCCAGACTACACTCGTCTCGCCAAGCACTGGATTGACTGCATAGAGTTGGCGTTGAAAAACGACCAGGACGAATACGTCCCGTTTCTCTTTGGAAAGGTTATTGTGAAATTACATTTCCACCCCGCGAGACCATGATGAGATGCCCATACACTCCCGATAACGACAACAGGTTGCTGAGATATTATCAGGATCAGGCCGGCGGTGAATTGCATGGTTTTGCTGGTGCACACACCCAATATGGAAACGGTCTCGGTGGGTTATTCCGGAATCTGTTTAGATGGGCAGTACCGCTGCTCAGAAACGGCTTTAATCTAGTGAAACCTCATTTAAAATCAGCCGCTGCTAATATCGTAGGAGATGTGATGAGCAATATTTCACGCAAGTTGATGAATGAGAGACAGGAGGGGGGAGGTGTTGCTGTCTATGCGCGAGGGGGTTAAACGCCCTCCTGGGGAGCTGGTGACAGCTCACAGCCAGGCCAAAAAGATGAACGAGCGGGTCTGTCAGGCGGAGCAGAAAGTCTCCAGCTGTCAAGCGGTGCAGATCAAGATCTAACAGCAGAAGTGCGACTAAAGACATATTTTAACAATGTCGCTCATTCACAGCCAGTCCGCTGAATGTGTAAAGACGGAGCTGGATCTGTTTACGGTGCCGTGTACACAGACGAGCGTTGAAAAATATACATTTATTGAAATCCCTCCGGTTTCAGCAATTACCGACACGGCACCTATTGATTTTTTTCATCTCATGCAGTAGCGAAGATTATCTGGATCTAAATGATACTCATTTGTATTTACGCGTGAAAATCACAAATCCAGATGGGACAAACATTGGAAACGGTGTAGATGTGGGGTTTGTGAATTATCCAGGATGTACACTGTTTTCGCAGGTGGATGTGATGCTAGGTGACAGATTAATCACCCAGGCATCAAACACATATCCTTATAGGGGTGTGATTGAATGCTTAATCAATTATGGCAGGGACACACTGGAGTCCCAGTTCAGCACCGCTCTATTTGTGAAAGATACATGCGGACATATGAATAACCACACCCTGGACAGTGAAAACAGGGGCTTAGGGGCCAGAGGCCACTATACAGAAAACAGCAGGATTGTGGAATTAATTGCGCCGGTACACGTGGAGCTGTTTTTTCAGGAAAAATTCTGCCAATACACAATTCTGTGTTAAAATCCGGAGCGTCAGTCTTTTTGTGAAAAAGCTCACCCAGCCTCCGACTGGCCCACAGCAGGATGCTGCAGCACACTAATGGGAAATACAGTGTCGACAGAGTGGCGCTGAAAACACACTTGATTCCTCCCAGAACCCGGGTGTGCTGTCAGGACAATCTATCTGGGCCACATCCCTAAATTTGTCATCCTAGGCTTCGTCGACAACGAAGCCTATACCGGGAGTTTTACCAGAAATCCATTTAATTTTGAACATATGGACCTAGAGTATTTATGTCTCTATGCTGACGGCCAGGCCCACCCCACTAAGGCATTTCAGCCCCACTTTCCACGGGGTCAGTACACGCACAAATATTATCAGCTAATCCAGACAACCGGACGCCATCTTAAAGACAGGTTGCTGTCCATTACACGGGAAGATTTTGGTCAGAGGTATGCCTTCTTCTGCTTTAACCTGGAGCCTGATGGCGGGGGTGGGGCGAACGTGTCTTTAATCAAAACCGGAAATGTCCGACTGGAAGCAAGGTTCCGGACTCCTCTGGCACGCACCGGTAACTTAATCTGTTACGCAGTCTACGATTCACTTATTGAAGTGTCAAACAGTAGACAGGTGCTGGTGGACTATTATTGAGACATGAACACAATCGAATTGACTGGCGCTGCTAAAAAGATAATTGGCGACAGAACCTATTTTGTGGGCGTGAAGCCATGTGACCAGCTGACCAGACTCAAAATAACCAGACATCCTGGTGCGGTGATTGTAAACACCGATCCTTCCACCTTGTCTGGGGAGCACTGGCTGGCTATATATTTGACAAGTGACCGGCGAGCATATTTTTTTGACAGCTTCGGGCACGCCCCCGACAAATTCAATCCCCATATTGGCAGGTTTCTCCTAAAAAACGCTAACAGAGTGCATTATTCATGTAGTCAGGTTCAGGCGCCCTTCTCGGTGACCTGCGGCGAGCACTGTCTGTTTTTCCTGAGCCATATCCAGGAAGGCATGAGCTACAAAAAGTTTATTAAAAAATATGGTACCAACCTCGCTCGCAATGATCAGGTGGTCTCAAGCTTTGTTGCTGGAATTAGACCTGCATCTGTACACAACAAGTTTACATGTGTTCAATGTGTATTTCTGAGATGATAAAATGATATTAAAGCTAATGTGTGTGCGTGTGTGTGCGTGCGTGCGTGTGTGCGCGTGTGTGTGTGTGCGTGTAATGAGCCTGTACACAGCATGTTTAAATGTGTATGTCTGAGATGATAAAATGATAATAAAGATATGTTGTGTGTTTTTATTTTACAATGAGATAAAATAAAGACCTTGTACACAGAAATACATTCAAAATGTTAGAAAATTTATTACAGGCCACAATAAGCAGGGCAAACAAATATTGTCAAAAATACATTCAATATGGTGGTGACATCACAAACACATCTCACATTGTCAGTAGCCCTGCAAATACAACCACACATGACAAGTACATTCATGTCAGGAATTTATTACAAATACATTCAATATGTCAGATCATCATTATTACAAATAACAGGGCAGAGTACTCTTAAATGAGTCAGTATTGAGCCCAGGGCACAGGTGCCTGTTTGTGGCCTTATGGGTCTTGGTGGAGCTGTGATAGTTCTGCTTTTCTTTTCACTGGTGTATGAGGAGCTAGATTCTAGCTCATCTTTACCTGTCTTATACTCCTGTATGACCCGTCATGCCAGGGTGTTTGATACTGCTGATAATGGTACATTCAGATCTGCAAGTGTTTTTAGAAACTGCTCCCACCCATGAGGAGTCAGAGACCCTGAGACACGATGGGGTGCAGTGACTCTCTTAATTAAATCGTATAGGTGTGTGCCTCTGATCGTCTGATTGTTGATTCTGACTTTAATACAAAGGTTTGATACAAACCGTTTGAAAAGTATTTAAAACAGTGTTATAAACAACCCATTTAAATGTGTTGAAATGCACTTTATATCAATCTCATACCCTCACTATCGTAATCACAGAGTTGTTTGCGAGGCGTTATCACACGCTCACGACGGAGATTCGACGGTCTGGGGAGCTTGTCCTTCCTCAGCAGTCTGACCGGCATCACCGAAGGCTCCGTGACTCTTGAGCGGCTGGGTAGCACTGGGCCGCTGGGGCTTCCTCCTGTCCCTCGGCTCACCGAGCTCTCGACACCAGATTGTATAAAAGATAATCAGCTACACCACCCCCGATAATACAATACTTATTCTATTTTTTAATATAAACCCACCATCACATGCATACTCACCCTGACTGTTTATTTCAGTTAAAATAGCTTGCTCTCTGCGTCTCTTTAAAGATAGGTGGCCTCTTTGTGGCCCTCCAGGATTTGCTGGAAAGCACACCAACAATTTGTAAAATCATTAGTTTCTGCTAAGCATTGATCCTACTTTAAACACAAATACACATCAGAATAACTCTCACCTTTATCACGCAGGTATGCACTGCTACATTTATCTGAATCAGCGCTGGAGCCTGTTGAGCGGACCGTATTTCCGTTAGAATCACCTCAGTAACAGCCACAGCCCGAGATAAAATATATTATATTATAAAATTATAAAAGAAGGATACATACCTCCAACAGCTGCTAGATGTGGAGAATCCTCATCCAACAACGAAATGGTTGCTTTACCTGATGGAGTCACGCTATTTTGAAATACAACGTATTCAATGCAGACGGTCTGGTATACACGCTATTAAATCATGGAACAAACGACACACGTATCTGATGGAAAGATCATCATGGTTGTTCCCGACACTTCTCACTAATAAACAAGCGATAGAAAAGGCTCCCAGGCGCCTTCTGCAGATATTTAAACGGCCCGCTACACGTGATACACACACACACCCGCCTTGGCATTCGCGTCAGCACGCCGCATCCCCCAAACAACGGCATGACCAATAGGAAAATAGCGCCGCCCGGTGGGAGGGGAGCGTGACGACGATGTTATGGTTTTATTGTTTTTATGACTGTCATAAATAACGATCATAAAAGTGACCCCTCCCACTTATGCCCATAAAACAAACCATTTATATACTACTATGAACTCTCCAAACTGAAGGCAATAAAAGCTAAAGGACCAGATGACATCAACCCCAGGACACTCAGAGCCTGTGCTGGGCAGCTTGCAGGAGTAAACCAGCAACTCTTCAACCTCTCACTGAGGCTGAACAAGGTGCCAACACTGTTTCTATCCACCAGAAAACATATCTCAGTTCAACAGAAGCACAGCAAAGAGACAAATCAGTGTTTGTGTGACTTTACAATAGATTTTCTAAGGTTGTGTCATGAGTCCCTCTGGGGACTTCCTGCCAGAGGACTCTTATTTTGTGAGGCCTTCCTGTTTTCCCTGTTTAGGTCTCTGGCAGCTTTATGTTCATAGTTTGTTCATCAGTTGTAGATTGCTTTCACCTGTGTCTTGTGTTCAGTATTTAAGTTCTCTGGTTTCCTTTGTTCTCCGCCGGATCATTGTTGGGATTGCTGTGCAAAGCAGCAATCCCAAGATATGTTCTTCGTTTTTTCTCTTTATTATTTTTTTTTTCTTTTTCTTTTTATTCCGCCGTTTTTCGGTCGCTATCTAGTCCTACACCGTTCGACGTAGAAGCGTCATTCAAACACCGTCGCGTTCAGCTCGATGAGGAGATGGGTGCTTCTACTTTTTTCAGCGATATCTTTCATAATTTCCGAAATATTCCAGGTTTTGTCGGAATTTTTTCTCATAGGAATGAATGGAGAGTACGTTAAAATCTCCTTTCAACTTTGTCCTCTTTGAGCTTTAACTGTGTCAGCATACTTTCAGCTAGAAACACCATTCGACCTTTAAACGGGTCAGAAGGCATTAATCTATAAGTCTTGTATACAGCTTTTTGATATCTATTATGGTTTTTCTTTAATCGCAGTTTAAGTTTTATGTTTTTTTTAGGAAATTTCTGAATTTTACATTGGTGTGTATGGGAGAGAGCTAGAGTGCGTGATGTCATCGCTAGAGTGGGAGAAGCTGTTAAGATTAGGGAAAATTTTTCTCTCTAACTCGCCGTCACGGCCACAATTTTGACTCTTCATACACCATTTTCTCAAAAGTAGTAGAGATTTTTGTCTTCTTTCAGGCAATGCTGTTCATATTTTTATAGGACCTACGGTTTTTCCACAAGGTGGCCTAACAGACAGAGAGTGACTGCTCAATCTCTCATTCACTCCCATTCTAAAGATCTCTACAATTTTTGGAGAGAAACACAAATGAAGGCTGTTTCTAACTCGCCACCAATCCTTCATTTTTTGGAATATCTTCACAAAAAGTGGATCAGTCTCTTTGTTGAAGCCTCCTGGCACTGTTAGTGAAAGAATTATATTGATAGCACTTATAGTTTTTCTGTAATCCCCCATTTTGTAAGGTGAAGTTTTCTCAGTTTCTCCACTCAGCGTGTGTAAAGTGCTGTCACTCCCCCTCTCACTCTGGCCTTTGATCACCATAGCAACTACTCAACACAAAGCAGCTCATTGCGCAATAGCAGCATAGCAGCTGTCTATGTTTGGTAATTAAGAATGACTGGCTGCCAAATGTCCACTGCTGTTTCACATGGTGACCACTCAGTACCACCCTCCCCACCCTCACCCTCACCCCCACTCTGGGCATAGGTCACCATAGCAACAGCTCAAAACAAAGCAATAGCAGCATAGCATCTGTCTGTGGTTGGTAATTAAGAATGACTGGCTGTATAATGTCCACTGCTTTTACACATGGGGATAACTCAATACCACCCCCCTCCCACCCTCACCCTCACCCCCACTCTGGGCATAGGTGACCATAGCAAATACATACAATGCAATAGCAGCATAGCATGTCTGTGGTTGGTAATTAAGAATGACTGGCTGCCAAATGTCCACTGCTGTTTCACATGGTGACCACTCAGTACCACCCTCCCCACCCTCACCCTCACCCCCACTCTGGGCATAGGTCACCATAGCAACAGCATACAAGGCAATAGCAGCATATCAGCTGTCTGTGGTTGGTAATTAAGAATGACTGGCTGCCAAATGTCTACTGCTGTTACACTTGGTGACCACTCACTACCACCCCCCCCCACTCCCCACCCTCACCCCCACTCTGGGCATAGGTCACCATAGCAACAGATCAACACAAAGCAATTGAAGCATAGCAAGCTGTCTGTGGTTGGTAATTAAGAATGACGGGCTGCCAAATGTCCACTGCTGTTACACTTGGTGACCACTCAGTACCACCCCCCACCCCCCACCCTCACCCCCACCCTGGGCATAGGTCACCATAGCAGCAGCATACAAGGCAATAGCAGCATATCAGCTGTCTGTGGTTGGTAATTAAGAATGACAGGCTGCCAAATGTCCACTGCTGTTACACTTGGTGACCACTCAGTACCACCCCCCTCACTCCCCACCCTCACCCCCACTCTAGGTATAGGTCACCATAGCAACAGCTTAACACAAAGCAATAGCAGCATATGAACTGTCTGTGGTTGGTAATTAGGAATGCCTAATGTCCATTGCTGTAACACTTGGTGACCACTCAGTACCACCCCCCCACCCCCACACTCACCCCCACTCTGGGCATAGGTCACCATAGCAACAGCTCAACACAAAACAATAGCAGCTGTCTGTGGTTGGTAATTAAGAATGACTGGCTGCCAAATGTCCACTGCTGTTTCACATGGTGACCACTATGTACCACCCTCCCCACCCCCCACCCTCACCCCCACGCTGGGCATAGGTCACCATAGCAACAGCTCAACACAAAACAATAGCAGCTGTCTGTGGTTGGTAATTAAGAATGACTGGCTGCCAAATGTCCACTGCTGTTTCACATGGTGACCACTATGTACCACCCTCCCCACCCCCCCACCCTCACCCCCACTCTGGGCATAGGTCACCATAGCAACAGCTCAACACAAAACAATAGCAGCTGTCTGTGGTTGGTAATTAAGAATGACTGGCTGCCTAATGCTGTTACACAAGGGCACCATTCTCAGTTATTTAGAGCATTTTACTCTGTGGCTGTTTTACATGTCAGCCATGGTGTCATCTCCCAGCAGGCCATGTTTGGACTTTCAGAAGAAAAGTCTAGTCATATATAGGAAGATATTACATTTTTGTGAATTTTAAGGAATATTCAAAATAAAGTCCAGATTCTTGTACAAGGTCCCAAGAGTCTCCTGCAGCACCTTGTCCTTTCAAAATAAAAGCCCCGAAATAGCATTTTCTCAACAGAATAGCCCTGAAACAGCAACTCAATATTAAAATGGACGTTACCTATTGGCATACAGCTTCAGGTACCAAGTGAGCCCATTTTCCATGTCAGCCATGGTTTCTGACATGGTGAGACTTTCACAATAAAAGTCTACAGTTATTTATAGTAAGTTATTACATTTTTGTAAATAGTAAGGAATATTCAAATTAAAGTCTAGATTCTTGAACAAGGTCGCCAAGAGTCTCCTGCAGCACCTTGTCCTTTCAAAATAAAAGCCCCGAAATAGCATTTTCTCAACAGAATAGCCCTGAAACAGCAACTCAATATTAAAATGGACGTTACATATTGGCATACAGCTTCAGGTACCAAGTGAGGCCATTTTCTTTGTCAGCCATGGTTTCTGACATGGTGAGACTTTCACAATAATACTCCACAGTTATTTATAGTAAGGTATTACAATTTTGTAAATTGTAAGGAATATTCAAAATAAAGTCCAGATTCTTGTACAAGGTCCCAAGAGTCTCCTGCAGCACTTTGTCCTTTCAAAATAAAAGCCTGTTTATAGCATTTTCTCAAAATAAAAGCACCCTCACTACAGTCGGTATTTCTCGATTATCGCAATCGGTCGATTCAAAACGTGCTTCGGCGACGCGGTCTGCCTCGAGCTTTTCGCGGCGATCAGCAATCCCAACGCAATTTCTTCAGAAATTGCATCGTCTAGTTAGTTATTGTTATAGTTGCAATTAGTTTGTGTTTTGGAAGTGAACGTGAACTTACCGTCTCACCCGGTTCCCTTGTTGCCCTGGAAGTCCCAGGAGAATAAAGCCTTGTGTTACCTGCATTTGGGTCCTGCTTCTCCTCCTTCCACCCAGCGTCTCTACGCAACTCGTGACAGAATGATCCGGCGGCCACGAAAGGACCCAGCAGGCAGCCTCCGAGTGGGGTATGCGGCGTATGGATCGCCTCGGACTTTCCCGCATGCCAGGGATTCCCCTGTCCGGGGGCTGGAAGTTATGGGCACGTTCACTTACCTGACCCACGAGGCCCGGCAGCACGCTCCACGGTACTCCCCGGGGTGGTTTTTTGAGGACCCCCTGGATAGTGACTTTTCCTCGGATGAGGACGACCCCTTTTCAGGGACCCGGCTGGCGATTAAGCCCGGAGGACTGCCCAGACGGAGTGCTGCTTGGCCACCGCCCCCGGTCTCGCCACCTGCCCGACAGTCACGGCGAAGACGCCGTCAGCAGAGGAAACCTGTCCGAGGGATCGCCCCCGCGGAGGGAACACAGCCGCTGCGGAAACCCCCGATCAGTTCCCCCAGCTCCGGTGTGCCGACGTGGCCGTCCCCGCCGGAGCCCAGCCCTGCCTGCCCGACCTCCAGCGTGCCGACCCGGCCGTTAACGCTGGGGGCCAGCCCTACCTGCCTGACCTCCGGTGTGCCGACGTGGCCGTCCCCGCCGGAACCCAGCCCTGCCTGCCCGACCTCCAGCGTGCCGACTCGGCCGTTAACGCTGGAGCCCGTCCCAGCCAAGTCTCCCAAGTCTCCCAAGTCTCCCAAGTCTCCACCTCCCAGCCCCAGCGTGCCGACGACAGCGTCCCCGCTGAGATGAGGCCCCAGATCCTTGCCTCCGCAGCAGCTGCCGAAGCGCCCTGACGAGCAGCCGCGGCCTGTCCTAGTCCATCAGCGCCGCAGCCAAGCTGCACACGCCGAGGCTCAGCCCGCTCTTCTCCGGCCCGCTCAGCTGCTGCCGCAACCCGAGCCTCAGTGCGCCGACAACGGCGTCCCCGCTGAGATGAAGGCAGCGTCTCCAGAGCCGCAGCAGCCGCTGCCTTCGTCTCCTGAGCCGCAGCAGCAGCCGCTGCCTTCGCCCCCAGCGCCGCAGCAGCCGCTGCCTTCGCCCCCAGCGCCGCAGCAGCCGCTGCCTTCGTCTCCCCCACCGCTATCCATGTCCCCTGAGCCGCAGCAGCTGCTGCCAGTCCCAGTCCCTCGGCGCCGCAACCAAGCTACACACGCTGAGGCCTGGCCCGCTCCTCTCCAGCCAGTCCCTCAGCCACCGGCGCCCTCAGTCCCTCAGCAGCCCGAGCCAGAGCCTCTGCAGCAGTTTCCCCGGCCGTCTCAGCCGCCCCTGCAGCGGCTTCCCCGGCCGTCTCAGCCGCCCCTGCAGCGGCTTCCCCGGCCGTCTCAGCCGCCCCTGCAGCAGCTTCCCCGGCCGTCTCAGCAGCAAGAGCCACAGCAGCCAGCCCCTGAGTTCCTCAACCAGTCGCTGCCAACGCGGCAGCCAACAGACTTCCCCGACCAGCCGCTTCAGCAGTCTCCTTCTGAGTGTCCCGAGCAGCCGTGCCCACTGCCTCCCCGGCCGTCTCAGCAGCAGCCTCCCCGGCCGTCAGCATCCCCTGCATCTCCTCGGCTGCCGTCTCGAGAGTCCCCGGAGCCGTCGCGGCCAATGCGGCGGCTACCTAAGTCTCCCGAACGACTTCGGACCTGGACCCACGCTTGCCTGCGTGGCGGTCCACGCGAACGGCCCCGGACCCTCACCTGTCTCAGAGGCCGTCCTCCCGAACGGCCCCGGACCCTCGCCTGTCTCAGAGGCCGTCCTCCGGAACGGCCTCAGACCTTGTGTGCCCCAGAGGTTGACCTCCAGAGCGACCCAGAACTCTGCCCTGTTGGGGGTCATAAACTGTGTTCCCACCCCCTCCCACCCTGGACTCTTGGTGGAACTCGTGGTCGTCTGGAATCCGGCCTTGAGGGGTGGGTCCTGTCATGAGTCCCTCTGGGGACTTCCTGCCAGAGGACTCTTATTTTGTGAGGCCTTCCTGTTTTCCCTGTTTAGGTCTCTGGCAGCTTTATGTTCATAGTTTGTTCATCAGTTGTAGATTGCTTTCACCTGTGTCTTGTGTTCAGTATTTAAGTTCTCTGGTTTCCTTTGTTCTCCGCCGGATCATTAGTTATTGTTATAGTTGCAATTAGTTTGTGTTTTGGAAGTGAACGTGAACTTACTGTCTCACCCGGTTCCCTTGTTGCCCTGGAAGTCCCAGGAGAATAAAGCCTTGTGTTACCTGCATTTGGGTCCTGCTTCTCCTCCTTCCACCCAGCGTCTCTACGCAACTCGTGACAGGTTGTGTGTTGTGATGAGAGGTGGCAGATAAGGTCCTTAAACCTGCTCTGGGTTGGAAAATGTGAGTTTCTACAGAGAGTCTTCATGTTATCAGAGTAAACAAGGCTGACACTTCTCTTGCTGATGTAGAATGCTGATGTGGAACTGGATCCACTGGATCAGAGAAACTTCAGATCTATGTTAGCTGAAAGCCCTTCTCTGGTAAATTTGGCACATGAATGGTTAATGTACGTAAATGCACAGTGATCACAACACGGTAATAAATACAGCGGCTGCAGTTGTTTTCAGCTACAGTGACTAACTCTCTACAGCTAAAACACTACTGTGTAAGATAAGCACATAAAGCTGCCACTCCTTGTGACCATTAACATTACAGTGTCATTAAGAATCCTTCATGAGTATTACAAAATGTGAGTATAAACTATGGACAGAGATATGGGTATGTTTGGGCGACACCTCTATGTGACTTCATAGGTTTGTAACAAATGAACCAGCTTACAGAATAAGAGTTCTGCGGCTTTACCTTTTTTTTTTCATTGAATGAAATCCAAATCCGTATCTCAATTCAAACACAATGGACTTTTTGCTTGACACTCTCAGCTCAGCATTAGTTGCTAGAAGATGGAGAAGCTAGACACAGATTGTAATTGTTTGAGGAAAGATATTTGGCAGGGATTGGCTGATAATTTTGGAGAAAACAGAGAGGGGCGATGATGACTGGCTGATAATTTCTGAGAAGAAGGGAAAGGTGGAGCGTCAACTATCCATCCATATGCCCCTCTCAGTAGCTGGTAGTGGTAAGTGCCCAGGGCACAGTGAGAATGTTGCCATTTCATGGACATCAGTTTTCAGACAGTGCAGAGGCATTGGTAGTTCAATGGAAGAATTCTTGCCTGCCACGCTGGAGATCTGGGTTCGATTCCCGGCCAATACAGGAGACCTGAAAATTGACACGTAATGCTTAGTTGCTTAAATTTTTGAGACTGCTGTGCAGGGGCCTTTGATATTTGAAGAAAACATGTAAACCTCTACACTACAGGAGCACAGCTGTATGTTCTCAAGAAATCTCTCTGCTCTCCTTTAGGATTGCCTAAAGATGATGTGTGGTTGGATTATTTGAATTTAGCTTCTCCAAAGAACTGCTCTATGGGCTTATTGTACAATGTTGTATTTTCCAGCACCATGTTCTCATGCCAAAGGCTGCGTCAGTTTCTGTGGTGTAGTGGTCATCACGTTTGCCTAACACGTGAAAGGTCCAGGCAGAAGCAGAGATATTTTTATGGACTGTTGCATCTTAGTTGCAGAAAACTCAGCCTGAGCTTACCAATGACAGCTGTGACCCATTATTGTATCACCTGCCAAGAGCTCCTGGCAGTGGATGCAATCGTGCCACACATCTGGCTATTCTGGCTGTCGTCCAAATGGCCGATTTTACAACATCATTAATAAGCAAGTGGACTTGCTGTTCCTGCATCACTGCTTTGAACAGTTAAGCAATTGTCCCCCCCCCCCCTATTTTTCTAATGGAAATACGTCTGCTCAAGGCATACAATCTCTCACACTACTTTTGAAAAGAGATATCAAATTGTAATATTTTGCTGTGGACAAGTCTGGATTTTGCCTTATTTAACTGCAACTAAAACTGCAACTAAAGAAAAAAAGAATAAAAAGTAAAGTCAAAACATTTGTAATATCTGACTTGTAGAGTTTTAATAACTTGTACCTTTGCAGTGTGAACAGTTTGAACAGTGGTCTAAACAGGGGGTCTATCTTTTTACTTGTCAGAGCAGAATCTCTTGTTTAGATGATCCATGAGCCGTAAGAAAAGAGTTTGGTTCTGTCACAGGCTGCATCACTGATTGATGCAGACTGAGATTAGGCTGAGCTAAGTATCTGTGTGAGTACTTTGTGGCAGAATTACCTAAAGTGGTAGAGTGCATTCTGATGAGCTGACCAAGTGGTTAAGGTGATGGACTCCTAATCCATTGTGCTCTGCATTGTGGGTTAGATTCCCTTTCTTACTGAGAGAGCTGTTATTTAGTCTTCAATGATTATAGTTATGAGGTTAAGGCAAAGACACAAACTACACAATGAATATTCAAGTATTACAGCTTCAACATGCCTTCCACCCAAAAGAGAGCTGGGATAGGCTCCAGCAGATCCCTGTGAACCTGGTTAAGGAATAAGCAGTTATAGAAAATGGATGGATGGATGGACAGTTTCAAGATTAATTCATAATGCATGCATAGTGAGTAATGCACTTGTTTAGTTTCAAGGAAGAATCAGATAGGATGAAAGGTCTGTCATACTTAACAAGTGCAACATAGAGACGTGCAGCATAGACACGGTGTAACAGAGGATGGTTTCCATTCCATGGATCCATTGACCTATGGGATATGGACCCAGCACAATTCCGCTGTGCCACTCTGCTCCTCAGTTGAGCCTTGGGGGTGGGGCTTGTCATGCTGTTTTGTAAAATACATGTAAAATAACTTATTTTCAAATCTGAATGATTATTAAGTCATGACCATGTTTACAGTGAGAAGAAAAAAGAATAAAAAGTAAAGTCAAAACATTTGTAATATCTGACTTGTACAGTTATAAAAACTTGCACCTTTGCAGTGTGAGCAGTTTGAAGCCTGCCGAGCTCAGTCAGTAGAGCATGAGATTCGTAATGTCAGGGTCATGGGTCATACATTCTTCTCCTATCATCCCCTGAAGTCACATCACCTCTTCTCAACACATGGAGCTCTCCTGTAGAATCACCACCACCCAAAGTGGGGCTCAAACCTAACCCTAACCCTGAGATTAAGAATATCATGCTCTACTGACTGAGCTAGCCAGGCTGTGTATAACACACATTTAACTGTAAATGTGGTATACTTGGATCCACCTATGTTCTACCAATTGACTATCAGGTTAATGCAGAATATCTTTGCAGGTGATTCAGTGTTGTTACTGTTACATGTACATATTCAAGTAGAAAATGACTTTACAAAGAGAGAGACATAGAATATTATCAAAGTACAGGGTAGAAGTCAATACATAAAAACCTCTGTCAGGAATGGGATTCGAACCCATGCCTCCATGAGGAGACCAGAATACCCAGTTCAGAGGAACGAATGAAACGTTGAGTCTGGCGCCTTAGACTGCTCGGCCATCCTGACACTGCACATTAAAAGACTGGCCATCCTTTCTCTAGGAGCTTCACATGATTGTATGTGACTCCACCTCTGATGAAAGACATGGTGATAGAGGACAGTACAGACACTGCTCCACAACAAAGTTGTCTTATCAGAAGAGGGATTTGAACCCACAGCTCCAGAGGAGACTGTAACTTCAATGCAGTGTCCTAGATCGCTCTAGCATCCTGACAGTTACTGTACCCTGAATAAGTAAATTTTGACACTGCTATGGAAAATATAGCAGCTAGAGGGACTAAAGTGCAGTAACTTGGCTATTTAGAAAAAGCTGGGATTGTTCAGGATGTGTTTAGCAGTATTTCCTTCTTGCAATGATATTTCCCTACATGATTACAGAAAACCCAACATTTGCCACATTAAAACACAGCTGGGATTTGAACTTAGAAAGCCCTGTTTACTAGAAATACACATTAACAACTAAGCCACAGAGCCACCGTTGGGAAGCAGCTTTAATGTAGATATATTACATTATTCCACATTGAGTTTTTCCATAGACAAGGAGATATAAGAACTAATTTTAGCTCTTGAGCCTAGAAAGTTTAGAAGGACTGTTCATATTTCCTTCCTGTCTCCTTGCTCCATTCTCCTGTTTCCAGTAAAAGTCTGTAATAATCAGTACACTCCAATAGTAATTATCTACTTCCAGTCTAACGTTACTGCACTGATTCATAAACCGTCACCGTCGAACCACCAACATAATTCAAGTGCAACTGATGCAGCTGAGCTCTGCCTTATAACTGTGATTAGTTGTATGACCTGCATAAAATCTAAATCCCAATGTTTCCTGTTTGACATAGATTTTTCTCATAATAGTCCATGATGGTGTTCATTGTTCTGGTGACTGAATCAATGGCACTGACACTACACCATTTTGAGTCTTTTTTTATTTAAGAACAAATTGTTAAAAAATCCATTTGACAATGCAGGCTGGTTAGCTCAGATGGTAAGATGCTAATAAGCCAAAGGTCATGGGTTCATGCCCTATACTGGTCATACTGTGCCCCCTTTGGCTTCACATGTACCAGAATATACTAGGTCAGGAACAACATAAACATAAGATATGATTATGAAAAACACAAGACATCTATGAGCCCCTTGGTGAACTCTGTGGACCAACCTGTCAGTAGACAGGGCGTGTAGAATAACAATTGAATTCCCATGTACATCAGTAATTAACCATCTACAAATTCCCCATTAAGGGTAGTCCCATTTGTGTTTGTGACTGCGTTGGGATGGACGGTGCCATAATAACAACTGGGCTGCCCTGTAATTATGAGGATTTTCATTCATTCTGCATTTACAAAAATGTGGAACCAAACTAATGCAGTTAACATTGCCAGTGTCTGTTCTATGTAAGTGGATAATTTTTTTAGACATTGTTTGTAGCACCTCCCTCTAACATCAACATCTTTTCAGGAGCAACACATTCTCTCGTCTTGCTTTCAAAAGACACACACCCAGGATACATATTCAGCACTTATTCTGCACTATTCACACTAAAAGAAGGAAATGAATCCCAGTCTCCCACATCAAAAGCCTGAGCTTAGTCTCCCACCCATCCACCCTAACAACCACCTTTTCCCAACAGAGAAGTAAATTAGCCTGTGAGATCAGAGGAGGTTGGTGTGCAGGACAGTGTGGTCACAGAGAGGATGATGAATGCAGCATTTATTGATGTCTACCCTCTGTACCAACGCTGGTTTGTACTAACCAGAAAGTGTGGTCTTGCTGTAGAACCATTAGTTAGTTCTCATCATCATCGGCTTCTTTATATCAAGGGTCAGAGACTCTGAAGCCAATCCAGACTGACATTGTAATGAAACTTTATGGTTACAATTTTCAACAGGGTGCTTTGTGTCAAGAGTAAAATTTGGTGCAGACATTATAGACATGCTGAGGGACATATGATGTAAATGTCAGTCTAACAGCCCCCACAGTGACTTATTTACAACCTTTAAACATCTGATTTATTATTTGTTTAATCCTTCACCAACTAATCTGTGTTGGATCTAGAAGGAAGTGAAACACATCAAATGAACCCTCAGTGTTTGCTTTACAGTGACACCATGGACATGGTGGTCCTCATAGTTTAAGTCTGAAAACACTATATAGCCACAGTCACACAAGCACTCATCACAGAGTGGAGCTCTCACTTCCATAAATACACTTTGTTTCCAAATGAAATATTCAGTTCATACTCCAATGTGAATATAAATACCTTCTTGCATATATATCACACATCTACAAATGTAAATAATGTACACAAAACCTTACTATTGTCACACATCATTGATTTCCACATCATGATATTGTGACAGTGACTCAAACACTGATAACACTCCCATCGAGGCCCAGTCACACACTGCTGACACTTAGCAACGGTTACTAAGGGGGCGGGGCTTCAGCTTCTGGTGACGTTTGTGTCTCAAAATGGCGGCGACAAAAACAGAACCAGAGCATGAAAACAGCGATAACTACTATAAAACCGAGATTAAAGAGGAGAACCAGGACCCAGGGTTTGTGTACAAGGACCACTACAAGAGCGAAATAAAAGAAGAGAACCAGGATCCAGGTTTTGTTGACCAGGACCACAACATAGTCACAGTTAAAGAGGAGGATCAGGATTCGGATTGTACCGAACTGGACGAATACAGGGGCGGAATAAAGGACCAAGAGCACACAGATCACAGTTTCATCGACCCAGACCACCTGACCAACGAGCCCGACTCGTCCTCTGGTCCCAGCGATCAGCAGGTCAGTGTTCAGGACTTAAACAGACAAAATAAAGTATTTACTCTTTCTGAAGAGTTTAAATAAATAAATAGTTTATGTTAAAATATACCTTTATTTCAATGCAGAGTATAAAAAAGGTCAGTTTCTTCATGGGACGTCTAATACTATATATGGTATATATATATATATATATATATAACTCCCAGGCCTCTGGTAGAGGACCCGAGATTGAGGAAGACACACACCACCCATAGGGGTGAGACAGGAAATTTTTTTTTATATATACTTATATATGTTGTGTATTATCCCAGAAATCTGAGGCCATGGGTAGACTGGGTTCTGTGTGTATGTTATCAAAGACATGTTCATGTGAATCCCAAAATACTCTACAGGAACAGGGTTGATCAGTGACATGTACAGTGGGTACGGAAAGTATTCAGACCCCTTTAAATTTTTCACTCTTTGTGTCATTGCAGCCATTTTCCAAAATCAAAAAAGTTCATTTTATTTCTCATTAATGTATACTCAGCACCCCATCTTGACAGAAAAAAACAGAAATGTAGAAATTTTTGCAAATTGATTAAAAAAGAAAAACTGAAATATCACATGGTCATAAGTATTCAGACCCTGTGCTCAGGATTGAGTAGAAGCACCCTTTTGAGCTGCTACAGCCATGAGTCTTCTTGGGAATGTTGCAAGAAGTTTTTCACACCTGGATTTAGGGATCATCTGTCATTCTTCCTTGCAGATCCTCTCCAGTTCTGTCAGGTTGGATGGTGAACGTTGGTGGACAGCCATTTTCAGGTCTCTCCAGAGATGCTCAATTGGATTTAGGTCAGGGCTCTGGCTGGGCCAGTCAAAAACGGTCACAGAGTTGTTCCAAAGCCACTCCTTTGTTATTTTAGCTGTGATTTGAAATGGGTGCTGTACATTGAGACACCAATGATCTTCTCAGGTGCTCTCACTATGCGCTGGAGGGTCTTGCGGCAGGTTGTGGTGCATGCACCATACCACACAGTGACCCTCCTGGACTAGCTGGAAATGCATTGTGTTGGAGCTGATGAATAGTTGACTTTTTAGAGATAAAATGTTCTTACAGAACAGCAACACTACAAATATATAACCTTAAACAATCTGATGCATTACTGTAGATTAAACTACCTAACAGAATATGAAGTAGGTAAAATTAGCCCAACCCTAAACATCTATAGTGGTAAAATGCCAAACATCCATTCATGCAGCAGCAATAATCCAAAATCATATATACAATCATCATATACAATATGTCTGTGAAGGTTGTTAGCCATCCAGGTGGTCACAATCAAAACAAGGTTTAAAAACGAGTCATCTGGACGCGGTTTTTAAAAGGCGGAAAAACATGTCGTCTCTCATCCAAGAGACTGTCAGTTCTGGATTTCATGCAGCTCTGTCCCAATTCAGGGGCTGCATTCTTCGAAGGAGACGGTCTACAAAGACACAGCCTTTGTAGCCTACGTAGACCATGTAGGCTGAACGGTGGGCCGAGCTGAAATTAGACGGTCTACTCTACAGAGGACTTTCTGATTGCGTTACCAACTCTTCCCGCCCCTACCACTGAGTCAAGGAGCTCCGCTTCATTTCCTGGGAATAAAGGCTGCATTTGAAGAAGCTTTCTAAATGGGACAGCCTTGTCACGACACTGTGATGCAATCAGCCTTCAAATGCAGCCTTCGAAGGATGTAGCCCCTGAATTGGGACACAGCTTTTAGAAAAATTATTGTGTTATATGTGTTTTTTAAATAAATTATTGAAATTATTTTTCTTACCTCACAATTGAGGTAACTTTTTGACAGTTATTTGAGTAGAATAAATGCATCTTACTATTTAAGTGTTGTGTTAAAAAAAAATGGAGCATGTGCGCATAAAACCTGTCATCCTGTTGCCTGCAAAATTGTAACTGCCTGAAAAAATTTCTAGGGGCAACACTGAGAACACTGTCTGCCAACACACTGTCATAATTTTTTTTGAGAATGGGCTTGGGCATATTGGGGTATATAGCCTTATTAGACTTGTGGGGGTTTTACAACAGATCAAAGGGTCACTGACTTAAACCAATGTGGGGGTTTTATACCTGGTCACAGGGTCACATGAATATTTTACTTAACCCATGTGATGTATGTAGTTTTGTCTGTTTTATTGGGTTAGTGTTTTATGGTTGTAGAGGGTTGTAAATAACTGCCAACAGTGCTGGTTAGTGCTGGTAGAGGCCTGGAGATAGAGGACACCTGAACAAACATGTAGGGTCTGCTCAGATGAGTCCACCCCTTGTAACAAAGTGTATATAAACCTGGTGTTGTAACAACGAGTCAGAGGATTTCTACAAGGACGTCCTCTCCGGGCCCATGATTAAACCTGAGATGGTTCATCACACTTGTGGTTGTTTCTGAGAATTAGCAACTCTCAAACTTAAAGACATTTCCACGACAATTGCTGGGGTGTAATATTACAGAAATGTTCTACTAACTAGTTTAGACTACAATAACATAGTGTAGCCCAACTTAACAACTCACAAAATACAACTGGCCCCACAGGCAGATTGGTCTGAGAAGGGAATAGTGCTACTATAATGGAATGAAGTCCACGTGTCTCTTAACCCTCTGGGGTCTGAGGGGGTTTTTGGGGCCTGGACAAATTTTGACATGTCCTGACATTTGTGCTTTTTTCAGTGTTTTTTAAACATATTAATGTCTAAAGTCTAATAACACTGTAATCAGCACAAAATTGGCTACAATAATATGTGAGCTTCAAGTTTATACATTATTGTGTTTTTGAGAAAAAAGTGTTTATGCATGGCTAGTGAAAAACTACAATTTTTTACTCACTGAAATAAGACCATAAAACACAAACAGAACATTGGTTCACAAGACTTTGGAGACTAGCATGGTGTAGGCTAAAGTGTTTACTTCAGAGTGCTGTGAATGTCATCTTGTTCACACATTCACAGAAAAAAATACACTGATTTAAATTTTCTAAGACACTTTTTGTCCAGAAAGGCCATATGCAAGAGGGTGTGTCTGAGGATGAATAGTCATGTGATTTACCTGAGAACACAAAAGACGCACTGAACGTCCAGACAAAGGCGCGCATAATGAGCCTTTCAGTCAATGTAGATGGGACGGATTAGTGCTGTACAATACAACACAATGAGGAGCAAACGATCCTCATTTGAGTTAAAATCAGTTTTTTTACTCTGAGGACAAGCTAAACTATTTGTCTCTGTGTGGAATGTAAGGAGCGCCGCTTCACGTGCGTAACGCGCCATCATCCAAACGGGCCGAAAAAGTGAGTAAATTCTATGATGAAGTTTGATATTTTGTGTCATTTCTCGGGGGCGTGCACATATTTACCTGGTTCACCTGAGATTATTTACATGTGAACAGTGGACAGTGTACAAGGCGGGACCGCATTACCTGTAATGAGGTGAGACAGGAAAAAACGGACTTCTCCTTACGTTCATACGGATTAAATAAAAAGTGATGATTTGTTTTTGACTTGAATTGTTTCACTCAAAAGAAAACATTTCAAGCTTTCTAGCCATATAATTCTTATTTTTATGAGCCAAGTATTCGCTGAGATTCTGGTTGTTTTATTTACGCGTCTGTGAAGAGAAATGGCAGAGACAGAAAAGTCCGAGAGCGCACCCTGTCGGCTTTCTTTATTTAAAAAAAGCACAACGTTTTGTTGTTATTATGATGGTATACCACTAAAACTAGACCCTTTACAGATTTGAATGATATGCTTCTTTTATCTGTACGATCAGAATTGACGGAGTAATTTCAGTTTGTTTCGGCCTTATCAGAAAATGATGCGTCAAAACGCGCCAGCGCGTGCGTCGACCCCAGAGGGTTAAGATACATACTACTCATTTGTCTGCTGGTTTCCCAGTTAAGGACACTAGTCCTTCAAAAAGGAAGAGTTTGGAAGAGTCATCAGTCAGACTGGAGGGCGAGCTGCTCCAAACCAAACACCTTGTGAATGGTGGTTTTGAGTCGGTTGGAAGTGATAAATTTTTTTCCCATAATTAGACAGTCAGCAATTTTGTGTCCCATTTTGTGACAATTGTGTCACTCCTCTCTCCATGAAGTCAGCACTTCAGCAGCGGAGGCAGTAGAGAAGCAACTGTAGATTTCTGAGAAATGTTGGGAGTTAGCACAAGCTACCACGACCATGTACACATAGGTTTTCTTTTAGTTTAGTGTGACTACAATTGTGGTTTATTACTTCATATTGTAATAATAATTTCAACTGCACCATCAGGCTTTTCTCAGGTGAGTCACAATGAAAATGATGAACAATTATTAAAATTAATTCTCAAATCTGAAGGAGGGGATCATACCAAATAGAGACTTATATACTCTTATAAACAACAACAAAAAAATTACTAGGTTTGTAAATCTAAATACATTTATTTCCATAGGTACACAGGAAGAGAGGACATGGGAAAGAACACTGATTAAAATGATACATGATTGTCACGTCCTGGCTCAACGGAAGTGACAAAGGAATAAATGAAACCAAGATTCTACTAAAGATTTAATAAAACATATGCAATGTATGTCACAGGGGTATGCCAAAAGCAGCAAATGACAACTCCAAATTACTCGTAGCTTGCTAATCAGAACGTATTCCAGTCCAAGCTCCAAACAAGAGCCAGCCGTCTCTGTCTCTGTCTGTTGGTGTCCCTATTGGTTTGTGTTTCCTCTCCTTCAGTCTCATGCGAGGTCTCTCTTGTCCGTACTGGCACTCCCTCTTAAATCCGGCATGCCCCGCCCAGAACCAGGTGCACCGCATCCCAACTCACGGCTTCTCACTCCAACTTCCTGAAAAACAATCAACCAAAGAAAACACCAAACAGCCACCAGACGGGGACCGTCACACTCACCCCCAGAAGATAGGGCCTCCTTGAGGACCTATTAATACATTAACCCCCCACACACTGCAAAATTTCCCAAATTGGTGATCGCATATTTACACTAGGCAATTCTGGAATGACATAATTACACAACTTACCAAATAAATGAGGCAAAATGGTACACAATATTTTTGTCCCTCTCACCTTACATCATCCCTACTCTCTGTATAGCAGACAGCCTCTTTCAACTCAGCAACCTTGGCGCCTAGGAGCAATTTAAGAGAGAAAGAAACAGACTACCAACAAAAGACAGGAGTTAGTACACATTACATAGGTGCACGGGAGAGTGCATCAGCCATAACCTTATTTTTGCCTTTAATATGTTTTATGTCGAGATGGTATGGTTGCAAAAACAATGCCCACCACATTAGTCTTTACGGAAATCAGTACAACAACGTGGCGATTTATCTGATTTTTCCACCAGCATGCAAGGAGATGCCCAACTAGAAGCTGAAGGCACAGCAAGGTTATTGTCTAGCATGTACTTTACTTCTGCATCAGTAATTTTTCGCTTTTCCTCAGAAACTCTGTAAAACCTTTGGCGAATTGGCGCTGCCTCACCAACATCGATATCATGCTCTATCAGATTCGTTCTTGAAGGTGTATCCCCAAACAGTGAAGGAAAGCTTTTAATTAATCCTACCAACTCAACTTGTTTGTCTTCAGACAAATGAGACAGCAATACATTTCGATTTTTCAGCGATTCGGAATTATTCAGCCGACCACGCAATACAGAATCATCCACCACTACTACTTCCTCCCCCCCAGAAAATAATTGCTGTATTCCCCCAGTCGCGGCACAGACAGCACAAGCCACAGAATTAAATGACGTCTGCTGCGCAGGCCCAACCGAACTAGGTCGTGAGTAATACGGTTTTAACAAATTAACATGACACAGTTGGTTAGTTTTCCTACGATCAGGAGTAGCAATGAGATAATTCTGATCCGAAAGCTGACAAACTACCGTGTATGGACCGATAAATTTAGCCTGGAAAGGTGACCTGTCCCTTTCCATCTGTAACAGCAATAGCTCCTTCTGCTGCTCAAAAGTTAAAGACACAACAGGTGAACCATTTTCATCATTTAAATCATCGACTGTAGTGTCAATAGTTAAGACGCCACGTTCAATCAACGTAGATTTTAACATTTCTCTGATTTCATCTTTTAGTTTCTTATCACCAACATCAACAGAATAATGATCTGCAAGCTTTAACAGCTGTTCTTTGGTGTAATTATTTAACAATTCTTCAGAAGGAGATTGAAGGAACCGTGCAACAAAAGCCATTATTAGACACAGCTTTGTCAAAGTGCACAACAAAAAAAATCGGAGTTTTCCCACTAACTGCCTAACCAAAAACTTACTAAACTCAACCCTCGTCTTCATGCAGTTACTTGCAGTGGGTATTTATGCACTATAAACCAATGGAACGAGAAACTGTAAAACAGCGACCCACTCAGAACCATGGACGTGCTCCCGAGACAATTGCTCTAACCGCTTTCACCGCAACACTACAGTGATTAAAAAACAAATCCCAAATGGGGAAAAGTTCCTACAACCTATCAGGGAAATACTCCAATTTTAACACTTTCACTAATAGATTGTCACACGAAGAAATATTCCAAAATATACTTAAGGTAAAGAACATAATCCTCAAAACTATTTTAACCCTCTGGGGTCTGAGGGGGTTTTTGGGGCCTGGACAAATTTTGACATGTCCAGACATTTGTGCTTTTTTCAGTGTTTTTTAAACATATTAATGTCTAAAGTCTGATAACACTGTAATCAGCACAAAATTGGCTACAATAATATGTGAGCAGCAAGTTTATACATGATTGTGTTTTTGAGAAAAAAGTGGTTATGCATAGTTAGTGAAAAACTACAATTTTTTACTCACTGAAATAAGACCATAAAACACAAACAGAACATTGGTTCACAAGACTTTGGAAACCAGCATGTTCTAGGCTAAAGTGTTTACTTCAGAGTGCTGTGAATGTCATCTTGTTCACACATTCACAGTAAACAATACACTGATTTAAATTTTCTAAGACACTTTTTGTCCAGAAAGGCCATATGCAAGAGGGTGTGTCTGAGGATGAATAGTCATGTGATTTACCTGAGAACACAAAAGACGCACTGAACGACCAGACAAAGGTGCGCATAATGAGCCTTTCAGTCAATGTAGATGGGACGGATTAGTGCAGCACAATACAACACAATGAGGAGCCAAACGATCCTCATTTGAGTTAAAATCAGTGTTTTTACTCTGAGGACAAGCTAAACTATTTGTCTCTGTGAGGAATGTAAGGAGCGCCGCTTCACGTGCGTAACGCGCCATCATCCAAATGCGCCGAAAAAGTGAGTAAATTCTATGATGAAGTTTGATATTTTGTGTCATTTCTCGGGGGCGTGCACATATTTACCTGGTTCACCTGAGATTATTTACATGTGAACAGTGGACAGTGTACTTTCTTTATTTAAAAAAAGCACAACGTTTTGTTGTTATTATGATGGTATACCACTAAAACTAGACCCTTTACAGATTTGAATGATATGCTTCTTTTATCTGTACGATCAGAATTGACGGAGTAATTTAAGTTTGTTCCGGCCTTATCAGAAAAAGATGCGTCAAAACGCGCCGGCACGTGCGTCGACCCCAGAGGGTTAAAGTACTTAAAGTCCTTCAAAGTAAAAATCAAATTTTCAGACTGTGAAGATACAAAGAAAACTTACCAAAAAAACTTTATGGACGAGCCCCCATTTTGTCACGTCCTGGCTCAACGGAAGTGACAAAAGAATAAATGAATCCAAGATTCTACTAAAGATTTATAAAACATATGCAATGTATGTCACAGGGGTATGCCAAAAGCAGCAAATGACAACTCCAAATTACTCGTAGCTTGCTAATCAGAACGCATTCCAGTCCAAGCTCCAAACAAGAGCCAGCCGTCTCTGTCTCTGTCTGTTGGTGTCCCTATTGGTTTGTGTCTCCTCTCCTTCAGTCTCATGTGAGGTCTCTCTTGTCCGTACTGGCACTCCCTCTTAAGTCCGGCATGCCCCGCCCAGAACCAGGTGCACCGCATCCCAACTCACGGCTTCTCACTCCAACTTCCTGAAAGACAATCAACCAAACAAAACACCAAACAGCCACCAGACGCGGACCGTCACAATGATGAACAATGGAATAGATTAATGGAATTTATGGACTGAACTTGTCAGTAACGATGGTTGAAATTTGTTACATCATGTTAGAGTTTGGTACTAAGTTCTATAGTTTAAAGGAAGATTTGGGGAAAATATTTCTATGTTTTTTTAGTTTAAGACGTCAGCTGTTCACCACAGAGTACTTTGTTGCAAGCCATCTTGCTGAGGTTACTGTGCAACCAGGGCAAGAAAGTCTGCGTCAGAAGCCATTTTTTCGATCAATTTTCTCGATCTTGTGATGGTTGACAGACCAGGGTCTGTGCGTAAAACTTGGTCTAATTTAAAAGTAATCATCACCAGACAGTTTGGTGGCTGTTTCTGAAAACCAAATTTCGGTAAGAGAAAAATTATTTGTGTCCAAGCATACATTTTAAGAAAAATTGTTTAAATTACAAAATATGTGGGTGAGACACAACACAACTTTACAACTTTGGAATGAAATAGAACTCCAAGGAAACACAGTTTTCATGATGTTCATGTTTCATAGTGAAATAAATGTCATTTATGGTTTTAGATTGTTCTATCATGTTATTTCATATCTTCTCTCCATTTTTTTTTCTTCTTCTTTTTGACAAATAGAAAAGAAGAAAGGGAGTCAAGACCTTCACAACGTTGCAGAGTTTAGAGGTTAATCAGCATGTTCACACTACAAAGAAAACATACAGCTGTGACCAGTGTGGAAAAGCTTTCACACGGTTGGACTCCCTGAAAAGACATAAGCGTATTCACTCTGGAGAGAAGCCATACTGGTGCGACCAGTGTGGAAAAGGCTTCTCCCACTTAGACCACCTGAAAACACATCAGCGTATTCACTCTGGAGAGAAGCCATACAAATGTGACCAGTGTGAAAAAGCCTTCTCACGGTTAGACCAACTGAAAAGACATCAGGTTATTCACTCTGGAGAGAAGCCATACAACTGTGACCAATGTGGAAAAGCCTTCACAGTGTTAGGCTCTCTCAAAATTCATCAGCGTATTCACTCTGGAGAGAAGCCATACAACTGTGACCAGTGTAGAAAAGCCTTCACAGAGTTGGGCTCCCTCAAAAGACATAGGCGTATTCACTCTGGACAGAAGCCATACAACTGTGACCAGTGTGGAAAAGGCTTCACAGAGTTAGGCTCCCTCAAAAGACATAGACGTATTCACTCTGGAGAGAAGCCATACTGGTGTGACCAGTGTGGAAAAGTCTTCTCACAGTTATGCCACCTGAAAACACATCAGCGTATTCACTCTGGAGAGAAGCCGTACTGGTGTGACCAGTGTGGAAAAGCCTTCTCCCACTCAAGCCACCTGAAAACACATCAGCGTATTCACTCTGGACAGAAGCCGTACAGCTGTGACCAATGCGGAAAAGGCTTCACAGAGTTAGGCTCCCTCAAAAGACATAGGCATATTCATTCTGGAGAGAAGCCGTACTGGTGTGACCAGTGTGGAAAAGCCTTCTCACAGTCAGGCTCCCTGAAAACACATCAGCATATTCACTCTGGACAGAAGCCATATAGCTGTGACCAGTGTGGAAAAGCCTTCACAGAGTTAAGCACCCTCAAAAACCATAAGTGTATTCACTCTGGAGAGAAGCCATACTGGTGTGAGCAATGTGGAAAAACTTTCTTTAGGTCAAGTGCTCTAACAGCCCATCAGTGCATTCACACCAAGAAGAAATATTGAATCTGAGCACTGTGGTTGAGGTCTATATCAGAAAGCATAAGGACCCACCAAGACATTACACTGTTGTAAACAGGAAATGTCCACAGGACCAAAACCCTTGAAAATGTCCAGCATTTTGATAGTCAAGGGACTCTTAATTGCTGGTGGAAACTGTGGCGTTTGTCTTTGCTTCTCTGTTGCTATGAAATAGAGGCTGTGTCTTAACAGGTAGAGCAGGTCAATCATGAACCAATGTTGGTGATCCAATCTCTGGCTTCACAAGTCGAGATATTTTAGTGTCTTTGGACAAGAAAATCCAACCCAAGTTGTCCCTGGTGGCAGTTCCATCGGTGGGTGAGTGGATGGGCGAATGGGCAAAGTGTAAAAGTGCTTTGAGTGGACTTGAGTGTAGAAAAACACTCTACAATGTAGTGAAATTAAATATATATGTATTGAACATTAATGTGTTTATTATGTCTGGTTTATAAGTTATGATTATAATAAACCATCTTCATAATTTTGGAGCACCAGATTCTTTGATGGTGGATCAACCAGTCAATTAGTGAGTACTACAGGATATGTTTTATTAACAAATAAAACATTGTAACCTAGGTTATATGTAGTGGTGAAAAAGAAATCTTGAAATCAGTTCATGTTCTGTGTTTGTGTCTGAGGTCTAAACAGCAGTTTAGGAAGAAGCTGTAAGTCTCTACAGAGACCAACTGAGATTAGTGTGAGACAACCAGCACAGCCATGGGTTACTTGTCTGACCTCAGGTTTACTGAGGCTCAGTCCGTTCCGCTGTGGGTAGGTTGAGCTGCAGTCTGCCGGCAGGTTTTCAGGAGAGACAAAGGTGTTCCCCAAAATCTTCAGCTGCAGGCCTGGAGTCTGTTCATTGCTATTTATCGCTCTCTGTCTGGCCACCGCAGGGCTGCCTCATAGAGTTTTTTGACGTGAGATGGTCAGCTGGAGGTCAGCTGTTGGCTACAGGACAGCCACATATGCGGAGAATGTCTTTGGGTCTCTCCTCCACATGGGCAGTAAAAGCAGTCTCTACCTCACTGTCCTGTAGGTGCTCTCTTTCTTAGGGTCTTTCTCCTCAGAGCAAGAGGGTCTTGAGGAGTCTGCAAACCTGGAAATCTCCAAAAACTCTCTTTACTTAAACTAGGTGTGTCTCTCTGTGTTTCTTTTTGTGTCTTGTTGCACTGGGCAGGGAGTCCATCTGGTTAGTCCTTCATTGTACTTAACACAATGTGGTTAGTCCAGGAAGTGCTCCATCCTTGCTGGTGATTGGCTCACAGTCGCCTGACTCTGATGGGCCAGTCTCAGTGGTCTCTGTGAATCAAGAGACCAATATTTTGTAAATTAGTGTAAGTTTTTAAGAATGTTTTTCTAATGGGAACAATAATTTCTTTTTCCACCCAGCAAAGTTCAAACACATGACAAATTTAGCAACTAACCAGTCAGTAGTTCAGCAACAACCTAAATGAGAGTCAGTAAAACTACACATAGTTATATGGATTAACTACAAGCATGAGTGAGAGATAAACAATGGTACAGCTTCTGTATCGCACTGTAGTCTAACTGTGATAAAGAATAATACTCCTTTCTCAGTCCTGGAATGTGAACACACTCCTGCCTTAGGTACGCTACAAGTTTAAGACCATTTACCAAATTGTTATTTTTAACATTATTAATGTTTGATAAATGCCTTTAATCTACTAATGAAAAGACATTTAGTTTATTTAGTGTTATTACCTTTGAATGCTGTGATATGCAGAAATTTAATGTGATATTTTCTAAACATTTATTCGTATTTTACATTATATAATTATTTACTGTTGTATGTTTTATCTAGTATATTTCTTTGTATTTAGTAATTCTTATTCTGATTGGAAGTGTTACTTGATGATGTGGTTATAATGGATTAAGTCACTTGTTTAAACTGGTGGTGATGGGTCAGTTTGGCAGTTATTCAGCTCATGGATGATGTATTAGAAATTCACTGAAATGCTCAAAGGGGAAATGTGGTGTAAAAATCCTACTCTGACATGATCTTCCTCACTTGATGTAGCTGGATGTCACTAAGTGTGTGAATAAAACTCAGAAAGACATTTCTCTTGTGTGTGAGTTTTTTATTAACACAAACTGCCTTCACAGTTTTACTAATAGAAAATTAGTTTTAGAAACCTGGTGTTTCTGGGTTCATAAACTATTTATACATTCCTGCTACTTTCTTAGTCAGAGGCACACAAACTGGATTTGCTCATGATGTCTCCCCTTCTCTCAATGCACCTCTTTCGATGGCTGTATCTGACAGAGCGTAGTCTGTACAAGTCCAACCAATGACAGGACTAGCTCCAACCTTCAAAGCCAATGACATGACAGAACCCATCTTCCCATTGCCAATAAAATGACTCCATAGTTTTACTAATCTCCCCATTCTTCCCTCTGCCAAGGACTAGATACGAGGGGAATCTAAACAAAATGAAGAAACACCAAAACATCCAGAGCCAACACTCTCCCCCGAATGCTCTAATATGGAGAGAAGTCAGAGCAAAGATGAGGGGGCCACACCCCCTCCACTAGCAGACATTATCTGTGAGGATTCACTTCCCACAACCCCGCAAACCCTACCTAGTTCACCATCTTCCCTGGGCATCCTATCCCCTATCACCAAGAACCTCACCAACCTGATGAAGCACATCACTACTGGGTCCAAACTGACCTCCTCCCCCAGTGTCATTTTCACACCGAGAAGCCCCTCAAAGCGGCATGCCCCACCAATTCCTCAGCAAGCTCTGCTGCAATCATCACAACTGCAGCATCCACCAACCCCTCCTCCACGCCATCACCAAAATCATTCTTTGTCGGCACAGCCTGATAACAGCACAGTAAGCTCTAACTGATATGTGCTGGGTCCAGGTTGCAATACTGTTAGTCATGGCTCTCTCCAGAAAAAGCAGGGGCCCAGTATGTAAATAGCTGTTTCAATCCCAGTTTTGATAGGTAACAGAAAACATTTGGTAAATCTACAGAGAAATAAGATTTTAAAAATTTATGTATCCCTTGCCAACCACAGTATGTCCCAGAACATGGGGAAAACAATGTTTTTAACACACTAAATTTAGCTCTTTTAAATGTCAGGTCTTTGGTAGGCAAATCATTTTTAATCAATGATTTTATTATTAATCATTGACATTATTACATTCATTACACAAGCTTGATTTGATGTTTTTAACTGAAACATGGTTAGGACAAGATAATAATGCTGCAGTTCTTATTGAATCAACCCCTCCAAATTTCAGTTTCATGAGTGAAACAAGAATACATAAGAAAGGAGGTGGAGTTGCCATTTTATTTAATGATAGCCTCAAATGCAAAAACATATCATATGGAAAGTTGGACTCCTTTGAATATGTTGCTCTTCATACCAAATCCTCCTGTCGACTATTTATAGACCCCCAAAGTACAATGCACATTTTTTTGACGAGTTTGCTAAATTACTATCTATTGTATGAATTTATTTTGATTTCATTGTTTTAGTGGGTGACTTTAACATTCATGTTGATAATCTCAATGATGCAAGTGCAAACGAACTCTTGAACATCATGGACAACTTTGGGCTTTCTCAGCATGTAACAGATCCAACACATATCAAGGGACACACACCGGATCTAATCTCTAAAGGTTTTAATATTTCTGAGGTGGTGGTGACCGATGTTGCTCTTTCTGATCATTGCTGTGTTTTTTTTAAAACAACCACCCCTGCTGTTTTGAACACAGGTGAAACAGAGGTAGTCAAACAGCGGAAGATTAATGAGAAGAGCTGTGCATTATTCATTCAGGCTTCTGCACCATCACCAACCATGCCATCCACCCCTGTTGATGATCTTGTAAGCAGTTTCAGCTCCAAAGTTATGACAGTTATTGATTCCATTGCCCCAATTAAGACCAAGGTATTGTCAGAAAGAAAAAAAGTCACCTTGGAGAAATGCCACAGTGGTTAAAATTCAGAAAAGAATATGCAGACAGGCAGAACGCAAGTGGCGAAAAACCAAACTCCAGGTTAATTTCGACTTGTACAAAGAGAGTCTTCACTATAACTATAACCAAAAATTAAAAAATGCAAGGCAGTCATTTTTCTCAGAGGTTATCAATAGAAACAGCAATAATGTCCGCACATTGTTTTCTGTTGTAGACAGACCAGCAGACCCAGCAGCCGCTGTTCCTTCTGAACTGCTGTCCAAAAAGTCATGCAATGATTTTGCAGCCTTTTTCACAGACAAAATATCAAAGATAAGACAAACTATATCTAGCTGCAGTCCTAGGAACATGACAATATCACCTGTGCCTCCTTGTTCTCCAGTGAATGTAGAACATTTTGATCTTCTTGATCACAGAGCTCTGGCAGAAACGCTTCTACAATTAAAATCTACATCATGCTGCCTTGATATTTTACCATCAAATTTTTTAAAAAATGTTTTTAACAGCTTAGCTTAGCTTGCAGATTGTCAATAGTTCTCTTCAGTCAGGGCAGTTTCCACAGGTCTTAAAAACTGCTGCTATAAAACTGCTTCTTAAAAAGCCTAATCTAGATGCTTCAGCAGTAAGTAACTACAGGCCAATATCAAATCTTCCATTTCTGGGAAAAATAATTGAAAAAGTAGTTTTTCAACAAATTCACAGATTTATGGTGCAAAACAATCTTTTTAATGCACTTCAGTCTGGATTTCGCAAACACAACAGCACTGAGACTGCACTTATTAAAATTTTAAATGATTTACATTTGAATAATGATGAATCCAAAACCTCTGTTTTAGTACTACTGGATCTCAGTGCTGCATTTGACACAGTTGATCATGATGTGCTGCTTGACAAAATAGAAACATGAGTGGGAGTTACTGGCTCAGTGTTAAACTGGCTAAAATCTTACTTACAAGATAGAGACTATTTTGTCTCACTTGGTAATTACGAGTCTGAGCGTACAAAAATTAAATGTGGGGTTCCTCAAGGGTCTATTCTTGGAGCTTTCTTATTCAATATCTACATGTTGCCCCTTGCTCAGATTATGGAATACTACAACATTGACTACTATATCTATGCAGATGACACCCAACTTTATATATCAGTATCATCTCATGATTATAGTCCTCTAATTTCATTATGTGAGTGTATTAATCAAGTCAAAGAATGGATGTGCCAAAATTTTCTCCAGCTCAATACAGACAAGACAGAAGTGATTGTTTTTTGACCCAAAAATGAAAGGTCAAAGGTCATTGCTCACCTTGACTCCATGTCATTGAAAGCTACAAATCAAGCCAGAAACCTTGGTGTAATCATTGACTCAGACCTGAATTTTAACAACCACATAAAATCCATCAATCTTCCTATTACCACCTGAAAACATCGCTAGAATAAAAGGTTTTCTTTCTAAACAAGATGCAGAAAAACTTGTTCATGCATTTATCTTCAGTAGGTTAGATTATTGTAATGGCTTGTTTACAGGTCTTAGCAAAAAGTCAATCAGGCAGCTGCAGATAATCCATAATGCTGCTGCCAGAGTCCTTACAAACACCAGGAAACTGGACCATATCACACCAGTTCTCAGATGATTACACTGGCTTCCCGTTAGTCAAACGATAGATTTTAAAATCTTATTGCTAGTTTATAAAGCACTAAATGGTTGTAGGATCAAAATATATTAAAGATGTATTAGTTCCCAATGACCTGACCCCTCAGGTCATCTGGGACAGGTCTACTGTGTGTTCCCAGAACCAGAACCAAACAAAGTGAAGCAGAAGTCAGTTACTATGCTCCTCACTTGTGGAACAAACTTCCTGAACACCTGAGGTCTGCTCAAACTGTCAGCTCATTCAAATCAGGACTGAAAACGCTGTTGTTTACTGCTGCCTTCAAATAATTGTTGTTGTTGTTCAAATAATTGTTCCAAAAAATAAAATACAGCCCTCATAAATATTCATTCACACTTACTTTTCGGTATCCCGAAAGGCGGTTAATTTCAATTTCCTCTTAATCTTGTAGTTACAACGAGGTTGCAAGATTCACACAACATCATTGTTTGCTTGGAACTGACTGGCTCTGTCATGAGGCGGCAGGTCCTCTCCCGGTGTTCTCTCTTTCTTCCTCTCTCTCTCTTTCTTTAGGTCAACAAGGCACAGGTGCGTGAGGCGGGACGGCACGCCAACCAATTACCCGCACTCCACAAATAAAGGCTCTGGTCCTTCCTAATCTCTTCGCCAGTTCGTCCGTCTACCTGCCCTGGTAGTAACGCACCGATCACGGCTCTCCTAAGTTAGACTACTAATCTGACAACCCCGCTCTGTTTTCCAGGCTGCCAGTTTTCCCCTCGTTGCCTGTGGATCCCGCCGCCTCGACCAGCTCTCCAGCTAACCTACCTGTCCTGTACGCCGGCAGCACGATCTTCCGCCAGCCACCGAAGATCTACCACCAAAGCCGGCTGTTCCTCGTCTCTCCCCCCTCACTTCCGAAATAAAGAAAGATCTGAACTCGCATCTGCACTTGGGTCCTCTGTGTTACTTCTGCACACATCGCTTATGCTTGACAGTCATACTTTTGATCATGCCGATCACGCCGGCACTACGGTGAAGAAATTGCTTGCCCTTCGCCAGGGATGGGGGTACTGGCGAGCCCGCATGAGAACCCCGTCCGTAATCTTCGGTTGCAGTTACCAGGCAACTTTAACTGTCGGAACCAAAACCCATTCCCTCTCGGCCTTAATTGACTCCGGGGTCGATGATAACTTTTTAGATGAGCACCTAGCCAGCCAGCTCAGCATGACCCTGCAGCCCCTCACGGGTCCTCTCCAGGTAGAGGCGCTGGACGGGCGGCTCTTAGCCCAGATAACCCACACCACCGGGCCCCTCCCTCTTCTCCTCTCAGGTAATCATCGGGAGGAGATAAGATTTAAACTCATCTCATCCCCTAGCTCCCCGTTAGTTTTAGGTCACCCGTGGCTGGTCCAGCACAACCCCCATATAGACTGGGAGCGAAGCAAGGTGGTTGAGTGGAGCATTTTCTGTCATGCCTCTTGCCTTCGCTCCGCTCAGTCCCCAGCCAAAACCATAGCCGCAACTCCTGAGCCCTCCACAGACCTCGCCGGGGTGCCCGGGGAGTATCTCAACCTGGCGAAGGTCTTCAGTAAAGACCGGGCCATCTCCCTGCCTCCCCACAGGCCATACGATTGCGCCATTGACTTCCTCTCGGGGTCGCAACTGCCCTCGAGCAGACTTTACAGTCTGTCTCGCCCCGAGAGGGAGTCAATGGAGAGCTACATCCGAGACTCTCTAGCAGCCGGCCTGATCCACCCGTCCTCTTCCCCACTCGGCTCGGGATTTAATTTAATTTTCTCTCGGTCTATGACAGAACACCGTCACCATGTCCGCCTAGTCCTCCAGCGCCTCCTGGAAAACCGCCTCTTTGTTGGGGCTGGGAAATGCGACTTTCACTGTTCGAAGGTCGCCTTTCTCGGTTTTATCATTGAGGCTGGTAAGCTCCGCCCAGACCCTAGCAAGATAAAGGCAGTGGCCAATAAAGGCTCTGGTCTTCCCTGATCTCTTCGCCAGTTCGTCCGTCTACCTGCCCTGGTAGTAACGCACCGATCACGGCTCTCCTAAGTTAGACTACTAATCTGACAACCCCGCTCTGTTTTCCAGGCTGCCTGTGGCTGCCTGTGGATCCCGCCGCCTCGACTTTATTAGGAACTTTAACATTTGAACCCAGGGTCTCCTGTTTTCAAGAGAGCTACCAAGAATGGAAGCAATGCTGGCTGACTGGAGAGAGAGCACAGAGGCAACTCCTCATGATCTAGGTAGAATTGTTGAAAAATGTAGCCAGAAGATACATTGCACATCTTAATTTTCCTTTTTGCAAGATTTAAGGTAGACTTACAAGTCTCTCTGGACCTGTAACCCAAAGTTTGATATATGGAAACCATCTCTGCTGTAGCCACTAATTTCCAGCCTTATCTTCCTCTTTGCTGCTGATGAGACATGTTCAGAGAAATTAAATTAAATTAAAATGTTTACCCACAAGTGACCTAATCCTGAAGTAAGGTTACTTTAGTATAACTGAAACACTTCTGAATAGGGCCTATTGTGTATTGTGGAAATATAATTTTTGCTGTCAGTGAGAAGTCTGCGCCAGCCTTAACTATTTGATAAGGGCCCAGATGTCTTTCTGTGAAAAATTATCTCCCTTTTGTGTTACCATGAAAACTGATGTGTTGGGCTGCAAGCAGCCAGTGACCCTCATGCTGTACTAAGGTGCTGTGTGATTCTTTTACTCCTTGCAATAAAACTTCTATATAATCTTACCGAAGTTTGTCCTCTGAGTCAATTTGTTAAAAGATTTACCTAACAAACTTGGGCACTTGGTCGCAAAATCTCCTCTTCCTTCCAGGTTTGAACCTACAAACCATGCACGGGGGAGTCTAAGACTCCTGACATTTGGTGAGCCTAGCGGCGGAGGTCTGGTGAGGTGGCCTGTGGCGGAGGACTGGGCAGGACGGGACGGTGACGCTCAGGGGCCCCTACATCCACCAAAAAGGTGAGATAAATTTTTATATACTAAATTAATGAGCATAACTGTCCTCTCTGCTCCAGACCAACGTCCCAGTTACTGCTAAACCTTTCCAAAAGAACCTAGAATTAATAGAGAATTGATTGAGTAAAATTAAGTAATTACAAATGCATAATTATAAAGTATGAAAAGGAGGCAATTGAATCCGCAGCTACCAGGTGTTATAAATGTTTGTATTGTTTAAATGTGCAAGCTGATGTTGCTGAATGAGTGCTTTGCTTAACCCTCTGGGGTCGACGCGCGCGCCGGCGCGTTTTGACGCATCTTTTTCTGATAAGGCCGAAACAAACTGAAATTACACCGTCAATTCTGATCGTACAGGTAAAAGAAGTATATCATTCAAATCTGTAAAGGGTCTAGTTTTAGTGGTATACCATCATAATAACAACAAAACGTTGTGCTTTTTTTAAATAAAGAAAGTACACTGTCCACTGTTCACATGTAAATAATCTCAGGTGAACCAGGTAAATATGTGCACGCCCCCGAGAAATGACACAAAATATCAAACTTCATCACAGAATTTACTCACTTTTTCTGCGCATTTGGATGATGGCGCGTTACGCACGTGAAGCGGCGCTCCTTACATTCCACACAGAGACAAACAGTTTAGCTTGTCCTCAGAGTAAAAACACTGATTTTAACTCAAATGAGGATCGTTTGGCTCCTCATTGTGTTGTATTGTGTTGCACTAATCCGTCCCATCTACATTGACTGAAAGGCTCATTATGCGCGCCTTTGTCTGGTCGTTCAGTGCGTCTTTTGTGTTCTCAGGTAAATCACATGACTATTCATCCTGAGCCACACCCTCTTGCATATGGCCTTTCTGGACAAAAAGTGTCTTAGAAAATTTAAATCAGTGTATTGTTTACTGTGAATGTGTGAACAAGATGACATTCACAGCACTCTGAAGTAAACACTTTAGCCTACACCATGCTGGTCTCCAAAGTCTTGTGAACCAATGTTCAGTTTGTGTTTTATGGTCTTATTTCAGTGAGTAAAAAATTGTAGTTTTTCACTAACCATGCATAAACACTTTTTTCTCAAAAACACAATAATGTATAAACTTGCTGCTCACATATTATTGTAGCCAATTTTGTGCTGATTACAGTGTTATCAGACTTTAGACATTAATATGTTTAAAAAACACTGAAAAAAGCACAAATGTCAGGACATGTCAAAATTTGTCCAGGCCCCAAAAACCCCCTCAGACCCCAGAGGGTTAATGTGCATATTGCTGCTTGTGATATATGAACACATCTCACAGATTGCTAACCCTAGTACGTAGAGGGAGTAGATATAGTGTAAGGAGAGAATGAGGAGGTATGGATGAAGGTGATAGATGTTTGTTGAATGTGGTGACTTTCATATGGATTGGATTGTGCTTGGTGTGTGCGGCAGGAATGATATGGTGCATTGTTAGGATTCAGGAGGTGATTAGGGTAGCATTTAATGTGTAGAATAATTCTAGTGTTTAATAAGTAGAGGTGTGTGTACTGTCTTTAGTGAGTGAGTGTGGAGTATTCAAAAGTGTGTGAATGAGAAGATACATTAATGGTTTATGAGAAAATAGAGCTCAGTGTGACCCGTGCTGGAACTGGGGGTCAAGAGGTTATGTCTGAGTAATATCACTGTGCCCTCTCAGGAGTGATACAGACGGTAGATAACCTAAGGTGGGGTCAATCAATGTCACTGTGCCCTCTCAGGGGTGACTTGACCTTTGGAGCCAGAGAAATAGTTACAGTGCCTAGAGAAGAGGACTGTGAGAGTAGCTATAAGAAAATCGAACAGAAGTAGTAGTTTTCAGGCCTTGTAAATATACCTGTAAAAAGCTGCTTATGATACATGTAAAATTGCCAATAAGTAATGTGTAAAAAGGGGTACTTATAGAAATATGCAGATAATAAGCTATAATATCAAAAGTGTAAAAATGCTTAAGTAAAACTCATAAAGTGTGTAAAATAGCTAAATGCAGGACAAGGTGTGATAAGAAAAGTGTAAAAATAAAATTCATTAGAATAAAGTAATGAGAACTAGAGGGATTGAGATCTAGGGAGGAAAAAGGGTGTGGTCAGGTTATACAGCTGAGGGACACCATAGACTGTGTACCTTCTAGAATATCATTCTGAAATAGTTCAATAATTTAATAATTAAAAGCATAAGTACAGGGTCAGAATAAATTACTACACTGTATCCAGCCTCGCCCTAAGGGACAATGGGAGCAAGATATGGTAAACAGCAAGACACATTATCACCAGTAGAGATAATTATGCTGCGACATCCTACCCAACGTAGGAAAATCCAACAGTGCATGAGCAGATGGCACAGGATAACATCAGGAGACACAAAATGGCCTATAGATGGGACCTTTGACCTGGTGTACTGTAACAGAGTGGAGGCAGAATTAAGAAATACAGATAAAGATAAGAAGAATGACAAAAGACATCAAGAGAAAAGATTAAAAAAATGAAGAACAGAGAGAAATATTGAGATATTTCAAAATGGAAGGAACACAAAAGCAGATGATTGCAAAGCCTGAAAAGATGGAGAAAGAAATCAAACCCACAGCACCAATAGCAACCACCAGCCTATAGACCGCGGGAGAAAATTGGACAATACCCTGTAACGGAGGACAAAGAGGTAGAGGGAAAAATTGAAGGTACATTCACTGTAGAATTGAGAGATAAAAAATCAGAGCAGTGTTCAGAGCATGAACAGTGCATGCATAAAAGAAACAGGAATGCCGGATTACAGCACTCCACTAAACACAAACAGAACAATAGGAGCAGAATATGACCTGTCTAACAAAATGCCAGATCTAAGCAGAAGATCACTGATAGGAAATTACACACCACAGCTGTATCCAAGATTAGATGAACGAAACATCGAAGAAACAGGACCTGTAGCAGACCTGAGGAAACCCAGAGGGTTAGGAGTAACGGGAAATGATAAACTACTACGAGGAAACTGAGAATCCCCTCCCAAATGAACACTACAAATCACCATTGACAGAGAGACTGGAAGACTGGCCAACTTTGCAGGGGAGATACACAAGAGGAGAGATAAGGACAAACATGGGGAGAGAGGATACATCATTAAGAGAGACTGGAAAATGTCCTGATAATGCCTCTGAATGCAGCTATGAGAGGAGCAGAAGGAGAGGAAGCTGGCATGGGAGGAGCGAAAGAGAGGAGACAGAGCAGCCAAGAAGCTTCACTACCAGACAGAGGAGTCCTGAGGAGAAATGGGATGACGTCATTAAGGACACACAGCAAAGAAGGAGGGAAGATTCCCTCAACACGGAAGAAACTACTCGCTGTATAAATGAACTGCAGGAATTAATACAGCAAGAAATAAGAGAAGTTGAACAAAAGGAAAAGAGTCAACAGAAGAAGCTCTACACAAAGAAAACACCACAAAGCTTCAGTGTACACATCAAAGGAGATATACAACCAGCAAAGAAAGAAAGCACAGGATCCAAACAGCTGAGAAGTGGAAAGAGAGTGATATACAGCTGAATTCATGGCACCACTATTACAGAAAGGGCCAAACCAGACGGCCAGATATGTACCATGGAGTTTCATGGACATGGTGGGGCTGACAAACCGCTTACCAGCACTGACAGATGGAGCAGACAAGTGGATCACAGCCTTTGAAGAAAACACAGAAGGAATAACACTGGCCATGGGAGACATTAAAGCTCTGTTGATGCAAATAGTGGGAAAGGAAACCACAATGGAAATCCTAACGGATGGGAACACTGGATCAGTGGCCCAAAGCAACCACTTTGATGGAGTCCCATTTGGACATTATAGATCAGACATATGGAAGGTACTGCGAAACAAGTACCCATCAAAGATGGACCCTTCGAAACTAGAAAAAGAGACACTGAAGGAGGAAGAAAGCCCAACTCAGTTTCTCCATGGATTTCAAAGAAAATGGAAGGAGGAAACAGGAAGTGAATGGAATGCAAACGAAATGACTAAAACTCTCTTCAAGCTGATGGTGAAGAAAGCCATGCCAGATGATGTAAGAAAGAAACTAGACAACGTGGTTGGACTAATGAAAATGGATTGGCCAATGTTCTCTGAGCACATTGTGCATTATGTAGAAGCTTATAGAGCTGAAAAACAGAGCCAAGAAGAAATAACAAAAATGTTTACTGGCAAACTAACACAACTCCAAATAGGAGAGCTAACAAAGCAAAGGAAAGACAAAGAAAAAGTGAATTCACAGGCGGCAGTGACTGTTGCAGTGCCAACGCCAAAAGAAGAGAAAAAACCTGAGCCAAAGCCTGAGACAATGGTGACACTGGCTCCTGTGATCTCTGCTACTCCTACAATGCCATAAGCATCACAAGCACCACCTGTTGCCAACAGTCTACATATGGACCTTCAATGTCCACACCAGTGCAACAAGCCCCTCCTATACACGTGCATCTCAATCAGGGAGGAAATGCTAACTATCCATTCCAGGACAGAGGAAGAATGAACCTGGGAGGAGGACCACCTCAAAGAGGAAGATGGAGACGAAATCCTCCACAAATGCAGTACCAACAGCAGCCACAACAACTTCCAGCAACAATGCCCACACAGCCAGAGGCACTGAGAGGAGAAATGCAATGCTGGAGATGTGGACAGTTTGGCCATCTACAAAGAAACTGCCCCGGGAACCCATGGATAGGAACTACTGATCCTAACAACCCATGGAAGGGCCCTGCAGCACAGTGGCAATAGGGATGCCTAGAGAAGGGGAAGGAATAACACCTGTCATCACAATGCAACCACAAAGTGAACCCACGATAGGAATTACCATCCAAAATCGGCTATATCAATTTATGGTGGACACAGGAGCAACATACTCATATATTGGAAAAGAAGGAGCCGAACTTCCCCTTTCTACTTCGAAGATTCGAACTGTGGGCTTCTATGGGAAAACTCAAGTGATACCTATGACTGAACCGGTTCCAATAAAGGTTGCAGGAAAAACGGTATATGCTCCACTTCTCTATTCAGAAAACACACCAATAAATATGCTGGGAAGAGATATCCTGTGCTCTCTAAAAGCAAAAATAATGTGTACACCAGATGGAATATCTTTTGAAATTCCAGAGGAAGGTCTAAACACCATGATGTCATTGATTGAACCCACAATGGACCAAGACCCTACAGAAAAGACAAAAGAAGCACAGGTATATTGGATGAGAATAACCTCCCAACACTCATTTCTGAGACAAGAGTGGGAAACTTGGAAACTGTTCATAACTCATTATTATGAAAAAGCACGAGAACCAACTTTCCCATTCCATTGCACCATGCTGTATGACGACAATCAAACACAAGAGGACTATGAAAAATGCTGGAATGAACTGGTGAATCACACAACCTCAGCCATCCAGTATGATGACATCATACTGAGACCTCAGGGAGTTGCAGCAGTGGTTACGCTCCCAGATGAATTCAAAGCATGGTTCCATGTCCCAGAATCAGCACCTCATGTCACATTGCTCATAGCAGAAGGCTATGAATCCAAAGACTTAGGGCCAATGATAGAGGAAGCATTACAGGTCAGTGAATGGACATCCACAGATTGCACATCTATCAAAGCTTCACCAGATAAACGTTTAATCAGAATCACTAACAAGCAGGCAGATGAGATAATAGCAGAAAAAATAAGATTGCCGTGTAAAGCTAACATGACACTGCCACTGACAGAAGAACATGAAGAATTGCTAAAACAGGTTTCGCCACAAGTTTGGTCTGCACATAAAATAGATGTAGGCTTAGTAAAGTCAGCAACTCACCTCCAATTCCAAATAAAAGCAGGAACGAGACTGCCTGTTACGCCCGGCCTAGGGGATACCGGGGCATAACACGGTGTGAGTTTTCTCAAAAACTCTCCCACTCTCAAATAAATCCAGCAGTCCACTGAATGCAATTAAAGGAAACCATTTATTTTCCAAATAAAGTCAAAGTAACTCTGTCCAACACTCAAATGCCCAAAAATACAAACAAAAACGCTAAAGCAGCCCTGCTATTTCCTACCCAAACAAAACCAACAAAAGACAGGTATTCTATCCTGGTCTCCTAACATACAGTGGGTACGGAAAGTATTCAGACCCCTTTAAAATTTTCACTCTGTGTCATTGCAGCCATTTGCCAAAATCAAAAAAGTTCATTTTATTTCTCATTAATGTACACTCAGCACCCCATCTTGACAGAAAAAAACAGAAATGTAGAAATTTTTGCAACTTTATTAAAAAAGAAAAACTGAAATATCACATGGTCATAAGTATTCAGACCCTTTGCAGTGACACTCATATTTGTCCATTTCTTCTGATCCTCCTTGAGATGGTTCTGCTCCTTCATTGGAGTCCAGCTGTGTTTAATTAAACTGATTGGACTTGATTAGGAAAGGCACACACCTGTCTATATAAGACCTTACAGCTCATAGTGCATGTCAGAGCAAATGAGAATCATGAAGTCGAAGGAACCGCCCAAGGAGCTCAGAGACTGAATTGTGGCAAGGCACAGATCTGGCCAAGGTTACAAAAGAATTTCTGCAGCACTCAAGGTTCCTAAGAGCACAGTGGCCCCCATAATCCTCAAATGGAAAAAGTTTGGGACAACCAGAACTCTTCCTAGACCTGGCCGTCCAGCCAAACTGAGCAATCGTGGGAGAAGAGCCTTGGTGAGAGAGGTAAAGAAGAACCCAAAGATCACTGTGGCTGAGCTCCAGAGATGCTGTAGAGAGATGGGAGAAAGTTCCACAAAGTCAACTATCACTGCAGCCCTCCACCAGTCGGGGCTTTATGGCAGAGTGGCCCGACGGAAGCCTCTCCGCAGTGCAAGACACATGAAAGCCCGCATAGAGTTTGCCAAAAATCACATGAAGGACTCCCAGACTATGAGAAATAAGATTCTCTGGTCTGATGAGACCAAGATTGAACTTTTTGGCGTGAATTCTAAGCGGTATGTGTGGAGAAAACCAGGCACTGCTCATCACCTGCCCAATACAATCCCTACAGTGAAACATGGTGGTGGGAGCATCATGTTGTGGGGGTGTTTTTCAGCTGCAGAGACAGGATGACTGGTTGCAATTGAAGGAAAGATGAATGCGGCCAAGTACAGAGATATCCTGGAAGAAAACCTCTTCCAGGAGTGCTCAGGACCTCAGACTGGGCCGAAGGTTCACCTTTCAACAGGACAATGACCCTAAGCACACAGCTAAAATAACAAAGGAGTGGCTTCGGAACAACTCTGTGACCGTTCTTGACTGGCCCAGCCAGAGCCCTGACCTAAACCCAATTGAGCATCTCTGGAGAGACCTGAAAATGGCTGTCCACCAACGTTCACCATCCAACCTGACAGAACTGGAGAGGATCTGCAAGGAAGAATGGCAGAGGATCCCCAAATCCAGGTGTGAAAAACTTGTTGCATCATTCCCAAGAAGACTCATGGCTGTACTAGCTCAAAAGGGTGCTTCTACTCAATACTGAGCACAGGGTCTGAATACTTATGACCATGTGATATTTCAGTTTTTCTTTTTTAATAAATTTGCTAAAATTTCTACATTTCTGTTTTTTTCTGTCAAGATGGGTTGCTGAGTGTACATTAATGAGAAATAAAATGAACTTTTTTGATTTTGCCAAATGGCTGCAATGACACAAAGAGTGAAAAATTTAAAGGGGTCTGAATACTTTCCGTACCCACTGTAAACAGGAGAAAACATAAGAAAATAACTGGGCTTCTTACCACAACGAAGAGTACTTAGTGCTCAATATTTACAGTGCAAATAAGGTCACAAAAGTTGTTACTCAAACTAACCATTTGTTCTACACATCTTAGACTTCTTACAAATGCAGAGTTCACAACAACGAGTGCTGGTTTGGGAATGGCAGAGATGGAGAAGAGCTCCCGGTTGCAGTCAGTGGGAGCTTAATATACTTAATATACTTAATATACTGGACCAATCCAGGAACATCAATTCACTTCGAATGGACCAATCCCATGGATCCACCTATACTCCACGCCCACTCCATTCTCTCTCACACATACATACACATACACACACCAAGAACTGGGGAGGAGAGAGCTAACATCACACAAATCACAACAAAACCTCACACATAATGACCCAGGGTCATAACACTGTCACATCAAAAACAATATCCCCTAAAGCAGGATGCGATAGAAGGGATAAAACCAATTATTGACGGGTTGATGGAAGCTTAAAACTAAAAGTGCATGCAACACCCCAATTTTTGATGATTGATCTGTGCTCTGCATTTTTCAGTGTGCCTGTTCATCCAAATTCGCAGTATTTGTTTGCTTTCACCTATCAAGGACAGCAGTACACCTATCAAAGGTTACCTCAAGGGTTTGTGCACTCCCCCTCGATATTCAGCCCACTATACTCATGTATGTTGACGATATTTTGATCTGCTCAGAAAACAAAGAGCAGTGTGAAAAAGACTCCATTGCAGTCTTAAAGGCACTGGCCGCTGGAGGGCACAAGGTCAGTAAAAGCAAACTACAATTCTTCCAGCAAACAGTTGAATACTTAGGACGCCAGCTAAGTGGTGAGAAAAGAAACATTGCACCCACGCAAGTGGAAGCAATAATCAAGGCTCCAAAACCGCAAACGGTGAGCCAAATGTTGTCTTTTCTGGGGATGGCTGGCTACAGCAGACCCTGGATTTGTGACTATGCAATCAAAGCAGACCGCTCAGCTCCACTGGTTTGGACTGAAGAGGCTGAAGGAGCATTCCAGGTCCTGAAAAGGGGCATGCAGACTGCCCCAGCCTTAGCTAATCCTGATTACAGCAAACCATTTCATTTGTATGTGGCTGAACTCCAAGGCTATGCCTGTGCTGATTTAATGCTGGACTCCCCTACAGGGAAGCAACCTCTAAGACCAACAAAAAAATGTAACTCATGTATAATTTTCTTTCTACTTTACAATTGTATGCCACTTTGTGTTGGTCTTTCACATACATTCCAATAAAATATATTTATGTTTGTGGTCATAATGTGAGAAAATGTGGAAAAGTTCAAGGGGTATGAATACTTTTGCAAGCCACTGTATGTAGCAGCAGCATGCAGACCACAACCTGAGGAAGAGAAACTGTTGAAATTGTGGGTGAGCCCACACATTTCACTTGCTAAACCCTCAACAGCTGAGTGGATTTCCAGAGAAAATCTATTGTAATAATGATAAACATTTTGTAGACCAGGTAATTAAATATCTTACAACGTTATCATCTTCCTGAGTTAAAACCATTCATTAGGGAGAATGTTCACATGACTGAAAACATTGCTGATTACATGGCAAAAATGTTGGATAATAAAAATGTTGTATCTGTTATCAATGCACAACAGGGGGGTCCTGAGCCTGAACCTGACTCTAGACTGAAACCAGGAGACTGGGTCTTTGTAAAAATCATCAAGAGAACGTATTGGTATTCTCTTTGCTGGGAAGGACCTTACCAAGTACTGCTGTCCACTCCCATGGTTGTGAGAATTGCTGAAAGACCTTCTTGGATTCATTTAACACACTGCAAAAAGGTAGAGGTACTGTCTGACTAATTCTGTCAAACCAGCAGGGACTCACTCTAAACTCCAGCTAACCTGTGGTGAAGTCTGGCTACAAAGGGGGATGGGACTAATAGGGACCACTCGTCTCAAAACAGTTTAGAAACCAACCACACCCAGGGGAATTAGGTGAGTGAGGAGTAGAGTGACCTGGGGAGAAGACTGCTCAGAAGTACATTTTGCCATGGAAAGTCCAATATATCGACCCTGGCACCCCTTTAGGCTATTTTGTGGGGTGAAACTGACAATAAGCATATTGACTGTCATATCACTGACCACAGCTATATTGATTTTGTTTCTCTTTGAGAAGGGTTTGCAACAGCCGGAGAATGCTGTTATCTCCACTGAGATAAGACCTGGTATTTTTTCCTCCCTTGAGAAGGAACTGCGACAGCCAGGTAATGCCATGAACAACACCAAAACCAAACCTAGGACGAAGAGAGCTAATGATGTGCCCACTTTTATCTTTTGGGCTAATGAGACTTAAACTGTCCACTTTCATTTTTGCAAATTGGTTAACTGTGGTAATGTGTGACAGAAACAGTTAACATGGGCAGACAAGTATATTTGTGTCACTAAAATATGTAGGTTACACTGATAAGACTTAATCCACACATTGATCCAACAGGCTTGAACTGCACACTACAGCTGTTTACTTCCACCTGCCCTCCTGCCAGTAAACAATGTCTTTGCATTATTTGATGCCACCTATTCCTGCTCTTACTCCACCTTTCTTTACACCTTATAGTACTAATTATACCTGTTTTTGAGAAATTCCACTTCAGGGAGAAAGGTCGGTGATCTCCACTGGTGCAGCTCTACCATCAATGTGACCACTCCTGGGGCAGGCTATGACCCTTCCTGGTTCACGGACCATGTTACTGCACGTGCTGACCTGTGGTGGTGTTATGGGGGAAACCAACTGAGACCAGTGCTCCCACCTGATTGGCAGGGAACCTGTACTCTTATACAATTGGTGATGCCGTTTTATGTGTTACCTCTGTCTGGTTCTTCCCTAGACAGCCCACACTGTGTGAAAAGAGACACTGCAGCAGCCGGCAGTTTTGATAACAGTGTACATTGATGCCATTGGAGTGCCAAGAGGAGTCCCTAACGAGTACAAAGCTAGAAACCAAGTTGCAGCAGGATTTGAATCTTTTCTGTTTTGGTGGTAAACCATTAACAAAAATGTTGATTGGATAAATTATTTGTATTATAACCAGCAGACCCCTCCTTGAACCACCACCTTATCATGGTGGAGGGGTTTGAGTGCCCGTATGATCCTAGGAGCTATGTTGTCCGGGGCTATATGCCCCTGGCAGGGTCTCCCAAGGCAAACAGGTCCTAGGTGACGGACCAGACTAAGAGCGGTTCAGTGACCTCTTATGGAGCGACAACTGAGGACCATGACGTCGCCCGACATGGCGAAGCCGGGGCCCCACCCTGGAGCCAGGCCTGGGGTGGCTGGGTCTCCCCCCATGGGGCCCCCATGAAACCTGGAGGGGCATGATTGGGAGGAACGGTCTCCCCGATATGAACCCAAGTGGTGTTCTGTTGCTGGACTTCTGTGCTAGTCACAGTTTGTCCATAACGAACACCATGTTCAAGCATAAGGGTGTCCATCAGTGCACATGGCACCAGGACACCCTAGGCCGGAGGTCAATGATTGACTTTGTAGTCGTGTCATCTGACCTTCAGCCATATGTCTTGGACACTCGGGTGAAGGGAGGGGCAGAGCTGTCAACTGATCACCACCTGGTGGTGAGTTGGATCCACTGGCAGAGGAGGAAGCGGGATAGACTTGGCAGGCCCAAACGTACTGTGAGGGTCTGTTGGGAATGTTTGGCCGAATCCACTGTCAGAGAGGTCTTTAACTCACACCTCCGAGAGAGCTTCTACCAGATCCCGGGGGAGGCTGGGGACATTGAGTCCGAATGGACCATGTTTTTGGTCTACCAACACTGTTTACAGTGGAAGTGGGGAGTTGCTGACCTCGGGGGAGGATCCGGCCGGTGGTCGAACCTTGAATCCAGGAGGAACAATGCGGTTTCCGTCCTGGGCCCAGTGGAACACTGGACCAGCTCTACACACTCTCAAGGGTGCTCGAGGGTTCATGGGAGTTTGCCCAACCAGTACACATGTGTTTTGTGGACTTGGAGAAAGCATTCGACCAGGTCCCTCGTGACATCCTGTGGGAGGTGCTCCAGGAGTATGGGGTCCGGGGCCCTTTGTTGAGGGCTATTCGGTCTCTGTACAAATGGAGCAGGAGCTTGGTTCGCATTGCCAGTAGTAAGTCAGACCTGTTCCCAGTGCACGTTGGACTCCGGCAGGGCTGCCCTTTGTCCCTGGTTCTGTTCATTACAGACGGATCAGGGCATCGGCAGCAGTAATGCGGTCAGTGTACCGGTCCTTGTGGTGAAGAAGGAGCTGAGCCAGAAGGCGAAGCTCTCAATTTACCGGTCAATCTACGTTCCTACTCTCACCTATGGTCATGAGCTCTGGGTCATGACCGAAAGAACAAGATCGCGGATACAAGCGGCTGAAATGAGCTTCCTCCGCAGGGTGGCCGGGCGCTCCCTTAGAGATAGGGTGAGGGGCTCAGTCACCTGGGAGGAGCTCAGAGTAGAGTCGCTACTCCTCCACATTGAGAGGAGTCAGTTGAGGTGGCTCAGGCATCTGTTTTGGATGCCTCCTGGGCGCCTCCCTGGGGAGGAGTTCTGGGCATGTCCCACCGGGAGGAAGCCCCGGGGAAGACCCAGGACATGCTGGAGGGACTATGTCTCCTGGCTGACCTGGGAACGCCTCGGTGTCCCCCCGGAAGAGCTGGAGGAAGTGTCCAGGGAGAAGGAAGTCTCCCTGATTCAGCTACTGCCCCCGCGACCTGGCCCCGGATAAGCGGAAGAAGATGGATGGATGGACAACCAGCAGAGATTCATTAACTACACAGGAGATGCTGTCAGAGGCTTAGCAGAGCAGTTAGGTAAAACTAGTCTTATGACCTGGCAGAACTGGATGGCATTAGACATGTTACTGGCTAAGGAGGGAGGTGTTTGTAAAATGTTTGGATCTGCCTGTTGTACCTTTATTCCTAACAACACTTCCCCAGATGGATCTGTCACTTGAGCTTTAGAAGTACTACCCAACCAGCCTTATCTGAAGAGCTTGCTGAGAATGCTGGTATTGACAACCCCTTCACTTCTTGGCTGGAGGGAATGCTTGGTAAAGGGAGCGGTCTGATCCAGTCCATATTCATCTCAATGGCTGTGATCTCTGCTATTTTAGTTATCTGTGGTTGCTGTTACATTCCATGTATTAGAGGCCTTTGTCAATGCCTTATTGATACAGCAATTAACAAACAAATGTATCAGTCTATTTCACAGGATGACCAGGACCCTGAAAATTCTCCAGAACCAATGAAGGAAGACCTGACTGTGTCTTTTTCCGACTAAGATAAATTTGTCTTAACTTCTGAACTGTAAGGCATAAATGACTCCAACATTGAAAATTCCTACAGAAAGTGATGTTGTGATGACTGTTTGCCCACAAAGACAGAAAGTTATGACGATTATTTCTCACTTCTACAAGTTATATTTTAGTATGAAAAGTATTTATGATGTTTATATGTTTATGTTTATATTTAGTATTTATGATGTTTTAGTGATTGTGGACACTGCAATGTTTTTTTGCATTTTGGCACAATACAATTTTAACCAACAGCCATTCATTTCCAATGGGAATTTTACAAAATGTACCGTTTTTGCACGTACTTTAACGAAACTTGTCCTAGGGCTTTTGGCCAAATGACCTCATTCTTGGTCAACATCACCCTCAGATGTGGAGCATCAAGAGTTATCCAAATTATTTTGATAACTTTTACGGTCTTTTCTGTACCACAGGCAGGGATTTGGCCTCCACTTTGTGCCTCACTTATGGAAAATTTGTATTGAAATCAAAAATTTACTTTGTCACATATGAATGATATTTGGCACAAAAATCCTTTAGCACATCCTGATCAAAAAAGTCAATGACACCCATGCCCTATTTTCAATGGTGTTGTCTTGGCGATGACGGAAACCCACCATATATTTTCAATGAGAATTCTGTCCAATGTAATGACTTCGGCACCAGGGGCTGGTCACGGGCTGTAATGGAAGGTCACGGGTGGTTACAGGGGAACACGGCGGGTCACGGTGGGTCGCGAACGGCGAGGGCCGTTCATCGCCGCTTGCGGCTATATTTATTATTATTATTCTTTTTATTTTTATATATATAATATGCTAATCATTTTAGATTTGTGGTTGTGATCTTGTTTGTTTGTTCAGTTATAGTAGTTATGATTTATGATTTTACTGTGTTTAACCAGAATAATTATCATTTTGTGATTTGCTAAACATTTTCATATAATAGTTATGCTAAGCATAAACAGGAGGGATGTGTTAGAGAAATCAAAATGTTTACCCTCCTGTGACCTGATCCACCTTACTTTAGTATAACTGAAACACTTCTCAATGGAGCCTATTGTGTTACTCCTTGCAAGTAAATCTTCAATATAATCTTACCGAAGTTCGTCCTCTGAGTCTATTTGTTAAAAGAATTTACCTAACAGTTAGGCTGTGGTTCACTGTTGTACAGAGAACTGGTTCAAACTTTGCTTCATGTTAATGTAAAGAGGAACATGTCTTTGGTTCTGTTTTATTGTATAATCCAGAGGTCTATGCACTGAAACTGTCCTCTGCTACTACTCCCACAAGGAAGTTCATCAGCACAGGTACTCCAGTCTGTTAGTGTGGCCACATCAATGCACTTTTCATCCACTTTGGATGCAATACATGCTATACTTCCAATTTGAAAGTTCTGAAGCAAAGATTATACTTAAATCTTTATAGATTTAAACTCACATTTATAATTTTTGAACACCAAATAACAGCTGTTACAAGGAAGATGGGATTCGAACCTACACATGCAGAGCACAATGGCTTAGTAGTCCATCACCTTAACCACTCAGTCACCTTGTCACATTAGTTAGAGTATTTAAAGTAGATGATCTGTGCATAATTTCAAGAAGAACTTCCAGCTGACCTTCATGAGGTTTGGATGTGTCCAAGAACCCACCCAGGACATAGTTAGTATGCCAAACCTCTTCACTAGTCTCCTCTTGACTTCCCACTGACTGTCTAAACAATGTACAATACATATCAGTTCATATTAGTTCAGATGATGAATCAGTTTGTTATTGAATGTTTACAAATTGTGTTGACATTCGTAAGAAATGTTATGTTTTAAATATGTTTTACTAATATTATTGTATGTATCAGTCATTTTGTATGATCGTACTATGTTTGTTTCTTCTTCTCAGAATTCCAACTTCCAAATCGAAATTATTTTTTTTCTCAGAATTTTCATTTTTCTCTTGGGGCTGGGAAATCCAACATTATACACTGAGCTCACAAGATACTTCCATTAGAGAAGCTAGGATCAAGTGTTCCCAATGTGGACATTGTTTTTCATTTATTTTAATTTAGGTTTTTTTGAAAGTTCATTTATCTTCACGTAGAGTGACATTAGGGCAGAGGTGGGCTTGTTTTCAAACTATCACTGCAAGCACAGCAGTGGTCTTGGAACTCGAAGAACCCCATCATTAGGGCATTTACCTTACTGTAGAAGTAGAGAAGTTTGACATAACCCTCAATCTTTTGATCCGAAGTCAGACTCCTTGTCCATCAGGCCATGTGGTCAGACAAAGACATCAGCGTAGTCACATACATTATGTCACTTTTTTGTACTAAACAATGAATCAATGAGCAGTTTCTGGACAAACAAAAAGGTAGATTAAAATCTGAACTGTCTGCTCAAATGCCTTCATCGCTGGAATCTGAAGTTTTCTGGTGGAGGAGATCTACTAGATCACTTCCACCTTATAAATCATAATCTTGATTAAAACATGATTTTTCACCAGTGATGGTGGTGTAGTGCTGAGCATAGCTGCCTTCCACCAAATAGTTGACCTGGTTTTGATTCCCAGCCCTCACGAGTAATAGCAGTTTTTGTAAACAACCCATTTACAGCCCGCACTACACCAAATCATAACCTAACCATATTTATTATAGACAGTATCTGAAGGGACAATTAGCATCAACACACTGTGTTTGTGTGCTTCCTCTAACACACTCCTGAAACAAATCTTTAGCCCGGGGTTGAAACATTATAAGTATTTGTATTTCATGGTTGTGGATCATAACCAGGTTGTAAGTAGTGCTTCAAAATGCCAAAAGAAAAAACAGGAGCAAGAGACAAAATCAGAGAGTAGACAATTTATTGAAAACTACATTTAAACAGGTTGTTCATCAGCTGATCAAAAGTTTAAGACCCCAAGATCCCAAAATAGCACCATCTTGTGGCCAAATTAAAGTATTGACATAAAAGTTACAAAAAAGCAAGATAAACATAAATAAAACATACAAACAAACATACAATCAGTAAAAACATAATTTAATTAAAGACATTTTAATATTACAATTTTAAAAAACATGATCGACCACAAACTGTGTTCTGCAGCCAGAAAGCAGCAGGAGCTTCAGAACACGTATGCTTTAAGATCTCTGTGGCTTTATTTGTCATGTGAAAATGAGCAGTCATTGAAGTCTGCCTCCGTGGCAATACTTGTCTATGCATCTGTTGTTAAACAGACCATGGAGCTGGATGAGGAGAGGACAGGTTTTCTCTTTAAGTGCTCTTGCAAAGTGCTGGTACTGCTGTGGTATGTCAACAAAACTTAGCACAGTACAGGTCTTTAAAAAACCATTATACTGATCCTCTTTCAGAAACGAGTCAGCCTTTTCCAACTCTGCTACAGCTGCTATGATTTTATGAAACTGTAGCATTGTGCTGTTGCTTAGAGTTGATCAATTAAGGAGGCAAATATGGCTGATGAAAACACACAGTAGATCCATAGCAATATAGACAGAAACATTTGATTTTCACCTCCTGTCATAAATCAAACATAAGTAACACATGCGTTGATGTAAAATGTTGATGCATTTTTATCATTGGCGCCATAAATGAAACAAAGTAAACGCTAAGATTTTATCCATGGTGTTGAACAAAACCACAGTTTGTGTGCCTCTGACTAAGAAAGTTAAAACTAATTTTCTATTAGTAAAACTGTGGAGGCAGTTTGTGTTAATACAGACTCACACACCAGAGAAATGTCTTTCTGAGTTTTATTCACACACTTACTGACATCCAGCTACATCAAGTGAGGAAGATCATGTCAGAGTGGGATTTTTACACATTTCCCCTTTGAGCATTTCAGTGAATTTCTAATACATCCATGACCTGAATAACTATTTAAGACAAACTGACCAATCACTACAAGTTTAAACAAGTGACTTAATCCATTATAACATCATCAATTAATACTTCAAATCAATACAAGAATTATGACATACAGAGAAATATTCTAATATGGCTTCTCTCCAGAATTAATACGCTGATGACTTCTGAGGCGGCCTAACCGTGAAAAGGCTTTTCCACACTGGTCACAGCTGTACGGCTTCTCTCCAGAGTGAATACGCTGATGTCTTTTGAGGGAGCTGAACTGTGAGAAGGCTTTTCCACACTGGTCACAGCAGTATGGCTTCTCTCCAGAATGAATACGCTGATGACTTCTGAGGCGGCCTAACCGTGAAAAGGCTTTTCCACACTGGTCACAGCTGTACGGCTTCTCTCCAGAGTGAATACGCTGATGTCTTTTGAGGGAGCTGAACTGTGAGAAGGCTTTTCCACACTGGTCACAGCAGTATGGCTTCTCTCCAGAATGAATATGCTGATGACTTCTGAGGCGGCCTAACGGTGAAAAGGCTTTTCCACACTGGTCACAGCTGTACGGCTTCTCTCCAGAGTGAATACGCTAATGTCTTTTGAGGGAGCTGAACTGTGAGAAGGCTTTTCCACACTGGTCACAGCAGTATGGCTTCTCTCCAGAATGAATACGCTGATGACTTCTGAGGCGGCCTAACCGTGAAAAGGCTTTTCCACACTGGTCACAGCTGTACGGCTTCTCTCCAGAGTGAATACGCTGATGTCTTTTGAGGGAGCTGAACTGTGAGAAGGCTTTTCCACACTGGTCACAGCAGTATGGCTTCTCTCCAGAATGAATACGCTGATGACTTCTGAGGCGGCCTAACCGTGAAAAGGCTTTTCCACACTGGTCACAGCTGTACGGCTTCTCTCCAGAGTGAATACGCTGATGTCTTTTGAGGGAGCTGAACTGTGAGAAGGCTTTTCCACACTGGTCACAGCAGTATGGCTTCTCTCCAGAATGAATACGCTGATGACTTCTGAGGCGGCCTAACGGTGAAAAGGCTTTTCCACACTGGTCACAGCTGTACGGCTTCTCTCCAGAGTGAATACGCTGATGTCTTTTGAGGGAGCTGAACTGTGAGAAGGCTTTTCCACACTGGTCACAGCAGTATGGCTTCTCTCCAGAATGAATACGCTGATGACTTCTGAGGCGGCCTAACGGTGAAAAGGCTTTTCCACACTGGTCACAGCTGTACGGATTCTCTCCAGAGTGAATACGCTGATGTCTTTTGAGGGAGCTGAACTGTGAGAAGGCTTTTCCACACTGGTCACAGCAGTATGGCTTCTCTCCAGAATGAATACGCTGATGACTTCTGAGGCGGCCTAACGGTGAAAAGGCTTTTCCACACTGGTCACAGCTGTACGGCTTCTCTCCAGAGTGAATACGCTGATGAATTTTGAGGGAGCCTAACACTGAAGGCTTTTCCACACTGGTCACAGCTGAACAATTTCTCTCCAGTGTTAACATGTTGATTAATCTTAAACTCTGCAATGTTGTAAAGGTCTTAGTGACTCCCTTTCTTCTTTTCTATTTGTAAAAAAGAAGAAGAAAAAAGAGAAATAGAGAGAAGATATGAAATAACATGATAGAACAATCTAAAACCATAAATGACATTTAGAACATGTAATGTATGAAACATGAACATCATGAAAACTGTGTTTCCTTGGAGTTCTATTTCATTCCAAAGTTGTAAAGTTGAGTTGTGTCTCACCCACATATTTTGTCATTTTTAATATAATTTTTCTTAAAATGTATGCCTGGCTCACCTTAATATCTTTTCTTAGTATTAACATTACTTTTAACATTTTATCAACTTTCATTTGTAAACAGAGGACACAACTCTCTGAAGTACAGCATCATAAGTTTGAAATTAAAGAATTTCTCTTAAGTCTAAATTCATTTTTCTTTTACCCAAATTTGGTTTTCATAAACAGCCTCCGAACTGTCTGGTGATGATGACTTTTAACCCTCTGGGGTCGATGAACGCGCCGGCGCGTTTTGACGCATCTTTTTCTGATAAGGCCGGAACAAACTTAAATTACTCTGTCAATTCTGATCGTACAGATAAAAGAAGTATATCATTCAAATCTGTAAAGGGTCTAGTTTTAGTGGTATACCATCATAATAACAACAAAACGTTGTGCTTTTTTTAAATAAAGAAAGCCGACAGGGTGCGCTCTCGGACTTTTCTGTCTCTGTCATTTCTCTTCACAGACGCGTAAATAAAACAACTAGAATCTCAGCGAATACTTGCCTCATAAAAATAAGAATTATATGGCTAGAAAGCTTGAAATGTTTTCTTTTGAGTGAAACAATTCAAGTCAAAAACAAATCATCACTTTTTATTTAATCCGTATGAACGTAAGGAGAAGTCCGTTTTTTCCTGTCTCACCTCATTATAGGTAATGCGACTCCGCCTTGTACACTGTCCACTGTTCATATGTAAATAATCTCAGGTGAACCAAGTAAATATGTGCACACCCCCGAGAAATGACACAAAATATCAAGCTTCATCATAGAATTTACTCACTTTTTCTGCGCGTTTGGATGATGGCGCGTTACGCACGTTGAAGCAGCGCTCCTTACATTCCACACAGAGACAAATAGTTTAGCTTGTCCTCAGAGTAAAAACACTGATTTTAACTCAAATGAAGATCGTTTGGCTCCTCATTGTGTTGTATTGTGCTGCACTAATCCGTCCCATTTACATTGACTGAAAGGCTCATTATGCGCGTCTTTGTCTGGTCGTTCAGTGCGTCTTTTGTGTTCTCAGGTAAATCACATGACTATTCATCCTCAGACACACCCTCCCTAGTTGATGCTCCAATTCCCTATCAGGAAAAAAACTTAAAACTATTGGCATTCCTCCCCTATAACTTGTGCAATGTGCTGTGTGTGTGTAAAGTGTATCTCTCTGAAATCCACACCCTCAGTTTAGTCATGTATCTGTCTCTTCACACCGTGGAGTCAGTGCTCTTATCATTCCTCCTGTGTTGCACAACTCTGCAAACATGTAAGTTTAAGTTATCTATGAGCAGAAAGCTACACCCCAACCATCAACTGTCAAACACTATGACCCCGTTATTACTAGTTTCCCTCAAAACTGCTGCATAATGACTTTATTTTTATCTAGTCATTTATTAAGTGTTAACAGCCAAACAAAACAATCAATTTTGATGTATTGTTTTCCCCACAGTACCTATGGAAATAAATGGAAATGCAGAGTACCATAAGTAGCATATCAGAGTATGAACACTCATCCTTAGTAAACTGGCTGGGTAATGGCTCAGACCTACTTCTAAGCTGTTTTATTCAGGACTGGGTGAAACCAGGAAAACACACACCATGAAATACATCAACATAAAGACTGGATTTTATACGCTTCCAGACTTGAACTAAAATTAGAAAGAACAGAGGACACACGGACCATTGACTCTGGCATCTTTATGAAGCCTTTTCTATCGATTAAGTCCTGAACACTGACCTGTTGATCGCTGGGAACAGAGGACTGGACCTCCTCGATCCTGTTGGCAGGGTCGTTGCTTCTGTGGTCCGGGTCGGTTAAATCTTGATTGTCCTTTTTTATTCTGCTCTTCCACTGGTCGCGGCCAATAAATTCCGGGTCCTGATCCCCCTCTTTAACTTCGGTTTTGTTGTGGTTGTAGTAGACAGAGCCGCCCTGGTCGAGGAATCCCGGATCCTCTTCCTCATCTTTTAGTCCGGTTTTATAGTGGTCCTGGTCGATATAATCCAAGTCCTGCTTCTCTACCTTCATCGCTGTTGTAGTGGTCCTAATCGATTAAATTCATGTTCTGATTCTGTGTTTTACGCTGCCACGTTGCTGCTCAGAAGTTGTTTCTTTGTTGTCCTGAGTTTTTTCTTCGTCTTCTTTCTTTTAAATGGCGGTTGACAATCCAGCTTAAAGGTGCATAGCGCCACCAACTGGACTGGCGTGTGGAACAGAGGTCTGACAAAAAACTACAGTGTTGCTTCAAAGTTTGTGAGCCCTCCAGACATGATCAGGTTTGTGTAAAAAAAAAAAAAAACAGAATAACCTAATCAAATGTACATCCAAAACCCAATTTGTGAAGTAGACTTCCAAATGATGTAAACAAACCAAAAAAAGGATGTATTGTCATTATTTATTGAACAAAAGGGGTTAATCTCACAAAAACTGTAAATTTGACTTGTGCAGAAGTATGTGAACCCTTTTATTTAGTAGCTTGTGGCACCTCCTTTTGCAGCCATTACTTCAACCAAACGTCTTCTGTAACCACTAACCACGACATTCTTCGCCTGCTCCGCCACTTCAGTCAGGGCAGGTCGCTGCCCTACATCGTGTTTCTCCGTCTTCTGGGCAAGTTAACCTCTGTCTCGCAGGTTGTTCCTCTGGGCCTGCTGTACATACGCCCCCCTTCAGAGATGGCTGAACGGCTTCCACCTGGATGCAGAGCGCCACAGGCGTCAGAGGCTCCGGGTATCAGGGCGGTGCCTTCGTGCCCTAGCTCCTTGGTGGAGCAGGGCCTACATGTCCAGGGGGGTCCCCATGGGCATTGTAGTGTCGCGGAGAGAAGTTGTCTCTACGGACGCTTGCCCCACAGGATGGGGAGCAGTGTGGCAACACAGGACGGCACAGGGGCAGTGGCCTGTCAGGGAACGCACCGACCACATCAATGTGTTGGAACTGCGAGCGGTGCATCGAGCCCTCGAGTACTTTTTGCCATGTCTAAGGGGAAGACACGTGCTTATTCGGTCGGACAATACCTCGACCGTCTATCACGTCAATCATCAAGGGGGGACCAGGTCGGCGGAGCTTCTGAAGGCGTCCTGGGACCTTTTGGTGTGGGCCGCACCACGTCTGGCCAGCCTGCGGGCAGTATACCTACCAGGAGAGAGGAACCAGCTCGCAGACTACCTCTCTCGGCAGGTGCTCCCTCCAGGGGAGTGGCGTCTCCACCCGGAGGTGGTACACAACATCTGGGACCTCTACGGCAGGGCGGAGGTGGATCTATTTGCCTCGCAGGAGTCGACGCACTGTCCCCTCTGGTTTTCCTTGATGGGGCCGACAGGCCCCCTGGGCCAGGAGGCTCTAGCCCATCCCTGGCCCCGGGGTCTTTTGTATGCCTTCCCGCCGCTATCCCTTGTGGTTCCAACACTCCACAGGGTTCTTCGGGAGGGTCACAGACTGTTATTGGTGGCCCCCTTCTGGCCAGCACGGCCATGGTTCCCACTGCTGTGCGAGCTCTGTTGCGGCAGGCCATGGTGCCTTCCACACAGGGCAGACCTTCTGTCCCAGCTGGGAGGGAGGATCTGGCACCCCAATCCTCGACGTCTCCAGCTGTGGGTTTGGCCGCTGGAGGGTCCGAACTGCAGCGGACAGTTCTCTCGGACCCTGTCTGGCAGACCATCCTGAACGCGAGGGCACTGTCCACTCGCCAGCAGTATGAGAACAGGTGGAAGCTGTTCGCACAGTGGTGTGTTGAGCGTGCAGAGGATCCGGTATCTTGCCCAGTGGCCACGATCCTGGATTTCCTTCAATCCCTCCTGGAGAGGGGCCGTTCCCCCTCTACCCTGAAAGTTTATGTGGCTGCGATATCATGTCACCACGTTTGGGTGGGCCACAATACGGTGGGACGTCACACCCTGGTATCTTTCTGAAGGGCGCCTGGCGCTTGTGCCCTCCGACACGCCCACGTGCACCGGCATGGGACCTGCCGCTGGTACTGGAGGCCATGTGCAGGCCTCCTTTCGAGCCGTTGTTACGGGCGGAACTGAAGTGGGTATCTTGTAAAACTGCATTTTTGCTGGCCATTACCTCTGCAAAACGCATCAGCGAGCTGCATGCCCTGTTTGTCAGTGACACATGCCTGAGATGGAGTCCGGACGGGTCTGGCGTTACGCTGTGGCCAAACACAGCCTTCCTTCCAAAGGTGCTGTCTGGTTCGCACCGCAATCAACCCATACAGCTTGCGCGGTTTGACCCCCCACCGGAATCAGGGGGGGACAGGCTGAGATTACTGTGCCCGGTACGCACACTGCGGGCATACATGGCAGCTACAGCGGCGATACGAACAGCTGATCAGCTGTTCCTGTGCTATGGGGGACCTGAGAGGGGTCGCGCTCTCTCTAAGCAGCACCTCTCCCACTGGATTGTCGAGGTCATCTCGCATGCCTAAACGGCAGACAATCGCACCCTGCCGCAGAGCGTGACAGCTCACTCCACTAGAGGTGTCGCAACATCATGGGCGGCCTTGAGAGGAGTACCCTTGGCCGATATATGTGCTGCGGCTTCATGGACATCACCCAACACATTTTCCAGGTTCTATAGGCTGAATGTGGTCACTCCTCAGCCGCTGGATGTGGTCCTCCGGACAGAAGCCTGCGGGCCCTCTCCGTGAGAGGGATGCTCAGGATTCTTTGTGACTTCGCTGGTCTAAGTCATTCAGTGCTTACAGCACCGCCCTCTGGCGGTCAGAAAGGATGAAATAGAACGAAAGTTACGCATGTAACTACGGTTCTATGAATCCTGAATAACCGCCAGAGCTCTCTTGTCCCTCAGAATCCTCACATTCCCGCGAGAAGAATCTGTAGGAAAAGAGCCTTGGATGACGCCGGAATATATCACCTCCGGGGGTCATCCAGGGTCACACGTGACTTTGTTGGTATAAATACTCGAACTGCGCATGCGCGAAGGGAACATTCAGTGCTTACAGCACCGCCCTCTGGTGGTCATTCAGGATTCATAGAACCGTAGTTACATGCGTAACTTTCGTTTTTTTTTTTTTTTCTTCTTCTTCTTCTTCTTTCTTTTTATTGACGGTTGACAATCCAGCTTAAAGGTGCATTACCACCACCAACTGGACTGGAGTCTAGAACAGAGGTCTGATTAAAAAAAACTATTTCCTTTCAACAGAACCTATTTCTCTTCAAAAATCTATTTCCAAATTCTACTAACCTTCCCAAGAAGAAAAGTCATTATATTATTATATTATATTTATTCCTAATAAATTAGGAAGCTAAAATGCTGCTTGTCGTTTCCACTCATGTTCAATTGTCTCCTGTGTGTATATTCACCAGCCCTGTTGTTTTGTTCTCCACTAGATCTCCACTAGAAGCTTGCTTCCTGCTTCTGAAGAGTGCAGACGCTTTTCTGCTTGCTCCTGCTTCTGCCAGCTTTACTTTGCTTTTATTCCTTTTTTATTTCATTTATTTTTACCTAATGATTTTATGATACACTTTTTACCCCTTTTTTAACTGTATCTGGAATTTTAGTGAGGATTTTATTTTTCTTTTTAACACTTAATCTGACCGATTGAGGGACTATAGCCATGGATTGTTTTCAACACGAATATTTCAACACGTCTGGAAAAGAAAACACATTGTGCCAAAACTGCTGGATATATCTTCAGAAAATCAATGTGTTACAAATGAAGATTCTTGCTCTGGAATCTGAAAGAGGACTTCACGACACGCTTCTGTTCAGACCCAGTGGTAAGAAGCCAAAACCTACTATCAATAATAAGTGTTATGTTGACCAAAACGCTACTCTGAACCTGGACGATACAGTGTCTTTCCCAAAACTTTCAAAAGTGGAAATTGATCAAAATGAAGCCACCTGGCATAAACTTGGTGCCAAGCCAAAGCATCACAGAATTAGAAAGAAGAATGGTGGCACCCCAGGACCACATATAGCATCAACAAACATACAGCTCAGTAACAGGTTTCAACCACTGTCTGAACTAAATCTTATTGAGCAAGAAATGTCTGCTGTGCCTGAAAACCAAAAAAGCAATAACTTTAAAAACAGGAGCCATGGAGCCAGTCAGAGAAACAGAGACAAAGAATCTGTGACAAATGTGAAGGACAGAGATATCCTTCTGCTTGGAGACGGTGCTATCAGTGACATAAACAACAGCAGAATTATTACATGCAGCTACCCAAGTGCCATGGTCACTGATATAGCAGCTCTCCTCCCCCATGTCATCTCAAAACACCATGGAGTCAAACAGCTGATCCTGCATGTGGGTGCAGTGGACACCAGAAAGGGAGAATCAGAGGTTTTAAAACAGGACTTCTCTAAATTATTAGAGAAACTTGACAAACTGAAAATCCAGTCATTTGTCAGTGAACCTCTCCCAAACATCGACAGGAGGATTAATAAATTCAGGCGGCTGCTTGCATTGAACACATGGCTGTCCAAGGCCTGTGAGATAAGAGGAGTGCACTTCATTGATAACTTCAACCTGTTTTGGCAACACGACGACCTGTTCAAGGGAAAGGGCCCATATTTGAGCAGGAGTGGAGTGAGACAGTTAACGGATAACCTCCTCCACTCTCTGAGACACCACACTGGGTCTGGATGGCCGTCTGAACAGCTAAAGGCTCCTCTGAGAGAAGAGAGGAGTGAAGTAAACACTCACACCACACCAGCAATGGACCCCTCATCAGCCAAGGATCCCACCTCAACAGCACCTTCAATGGTGCCCCCTCCACTGCCCTTGGCCCCCCCAGCTGCATCCGCATCCTCTTTAGACTCATCACTGACCATCCCATCCCCGGCTTCACCAATGGGATTTCCAAATCATTTGGAAACCTTGGTGAAGTCAGGAATTAAAATCGTGCCTCTGACCCCTAACCTGGCAAGGTCACGGGTATTATCATCAACGCCAGTCAACTCATCCCCCCCAGCCCTGTCTTTCCTCAGAGCACCCCTGTCAGACCCCCCGCACCTGCTCCCGGACCAAAGATCCTGACTAGCATCAATACTGCTATCAGTAACTAGGACACCCAGGGCCTCTGCTGTTCTAGGACTTATAGCCATAATAAACCACTTATCGACCTGAGGCCCAGGGAGAGAACACTCTCCCCTAGTGCTATAGCTCCAGTCAAAACACGCAGAGTGGCTAAAAGAGTGACAGTTAGACTGTCCAATCAGAGAAATCTAATTCAAATCCCTTGCAGACAGATAATCTCAGGTCCTACTCAAACTAATTTGAAAGTTGCAGTGCTCAATGTCAGATCTCTATGTAACAAATCATTTTTAATCAATAATTTTATCTCCTCTTATAATCTTGATTTCATGTTTTTAACAGAAACATGGTTAGATAGCAGGACAGCAAATGCAGTTCTTATTGAATCCACCCCACCTAATTTTACATTTCTATCAGAAACACGAGAAAACAAAAAGGGTGGTGGTGTCTGTGCCTTTTTTAGGGATAATATGGTTACCCACAGGCTGTCATTTGGGGAATTCTTATCATTTGAGTATGTATCTTTTAAAATGGAGCAAAAATTATCTCCCTCTATACTTTTTATTATCCTCTACAAACCTCCGCAATGCTGTCAAAATTTTATTGATGAATTTACTGAGATGCTTTCAGTTGTCTTCACAGAGTTTGACTGTTTGGTTATTACAGGTGATTTCAATGTTCACATGGATAAGGCCTGTGACAGATATGCTAAAGAACTTTCTGCTGTCCTTGAAACGTATGGCCTTAGCCAGCACATTAGGGAGCTGACCCATACCAGAGGTCACACTCTGGACCTTGTCATTACTAAGGGTGTTAACGCTACTAATATCACTGTGATTGATGTTGCTTTGTCTGATCATTTTTGTGTCTTTTTTGATTTGTCCATAATTCCCAAAGATGCAACTGGACCTACACTTGTTCAGAAAAGACACATAAATGATAACACCAGGAAACTGTTTATGGAGATGATTAGGTTTGAAAATACCACTTTCTCTCATGTTGAAGATTTGTTGACTTAATATACTTCAAGTGTTCTAAATGTCATAGATGTGATTGCTCCTGTTAAGGATAAATTAATCAGGAACAGGCAAAAGCCACCGTGGAGAAATGATGACTCGGTCAGGGCACAGAAAATGGAGTGCCGGAAGGCTGAACAAAGATGGCGTAAATCAAAGCTCCAGGTTCATTATGACATTTATAAGCAGATGCTGTGTGTGTTCAATGAAACTCTACGTAGAAAGAGAGAAATGTATTTTTCTGAAATCATCAACAACAGCAATAACAACTCACATGTCCTGTTTGCTACAGTGAGTAGGTTGACAAACCCTCCATCTCAATTACCATTGGAACTAATTTCAACATCTAAATGTAATGAATTTGCATTATTTTTTAATGACAAGATTCAGGGTATTAAACAAACAATAAATTGCACAAGGCAGATACCAACTCTGCAGCCATCCAGGAAACACTTGGTAGAACTGACACACTTTACACCAGTAAATGATGTAACAGTTGAAGAGACCATCTCAAGTCTGAGCTCATCCACCTGTTGCCTTGATGTTTTACCTACTAAGTTCCTGAAATCAGTACTAAGCAGTTTGTTACCACAACTCACTCAATTAGTTAATAACTCATTACATTCTGGAACATTTCCAAGGGCTTTGAAAATTTCTGTCATCAAGCCTCTCCTGAAGAAGAGCAGTCTCGATGCCATGGTACTGAACAACTACCGGCCCATATCAAACCTGCCGTTTTTAGGCAAAATCATTGAAAAAGTTGTTTACCAACAACTTACTGACTTTCTCATGCTAAACAACTACTTTGATGATTTTCAGTCAGGATTTAGGCCCCATCACAGCACTGAAACTGCCCTCATCAAGGTGACAAATGACATTCGTCTGAACACCGATGCTGGCAGAGTCTCTGTCTTAGTACTGCTGGATCTAAGTGCTGCTTTTGACACAGTGGACCATGTGATCCTGTTACAAAGGTTAGAGGACTGGATAGGCATCTCTGGTACTGCCCTTAAATGGTTTAAGTCCTATCTTGAAGACAGGAAGTATTTCATTGAAATTGGTAACTGTGTCTCAGACCAAATGGTGTTGACATGTGGGGTCCCCCAAGGGTCCATCTTGGGACCCCTTTTGTTCAATCTTTACATGTTTCCTTTAGGCCAGCTAATACGCAGCAATAATGTGTCTTACAATAACTATGCAGATGACACTGATTTATATTTCACTCACAGCTGGTGAATATGGACCAGTCGACTCACTGTGCAGCTGTATTGAACAGATCACTCTGTGGGTGCAAAACAACTCTCTGCAAATAAACAGTGGCAAGACTGAAATAATCACCTTTGGGCCTCAGAAACAAAGAGAAAGTGTCAGCAGTCACCTCGAGTCTCTGTCTCTAAAATCTAAAAATCAAGTTAGAAATCTAGGGGTAATCATGGACTCAGACTTGAATTTTAACAGCCACATTAAATCGATAACATTGTCAGCATTTTACCATCTCAAAAACATTGCCAGAATCAAAGGGATCATGTCTAAACCAGACTTGGAAAGACTCATCCAAGCTTTTATCTCTAGCAGGTTAGATTACTGTAACGCCTGTTCACGGGGCTCTCAAAACGAGCTGTAAGGCAGCTACAGTACATTCAGAACGCTGCTGCTCGGGTCCTGACTAGAACCAGGATGTACAACCACATTACTCCTGTTCTCAGATCTCTGCATTGGCTTCCTGTCTCTCAGAGAATAGACTTCAAAACAGCACTGCTTGTGTATAAGTCTCTTCATGGCTCAGAACCACGTTACATCTCTGACATGCTGATGCCATATGAACCATCTCGAACTCTGAGAACATCAGGCCTTCTGCTCGTGCCCAGAGTCAGGACTAAACAGGGAGAAGCAGCGTTTCAGTTATATGCAGCTAAAACCTGGAATAGTCTTCCTGATGATGTTAGACAAGCCTCATCTCTGGCAATGTTTAAGTCCAAGCTAAAAGCCTTTCTTTTTAGTGTGGTATATAACATATGACCAGACTAGCCCTGACAGTGTTTTATCCAAACCGATCTATCTGCACTCAGTTTCCTTTAATATTAATTTTTAACTTTTTATTATTATTTATTTTTTCTTCTTTAAAACTGTCTTGTCACTACTTTTGTCCAGTTGGGGGAGACAATCAGACTCACGGTCAGTACTCTAAGCTGATTAGGTTAGGAACCTTCGATCTAAAGCCAATTGGGTCAGGGACTCAGGGGTTAGGAACCCTGGCGCTTTAGTGTTATCCTTAGAATACGGGTCTAAACAGCTGTAGACTTAAATAAGGGGTTTGGAACCTCCAGCTGTAGTCTACTCGATCCTAGACGTAAGAGTCCGGGACTCAGGATCGTCTCCGCAGATAGTCTGTGTTGAGGTACTTTTAGTCCATCAGGGATGGGACAAACTGAAAGTAGGGGACCCACAAATATGGGTCAGCGTGGTCCGATAGTCGATATCATAAGGGGCAAATATGGTGACAAAGTGGTGGCATGCCTTTTTATTTTTTATTCTTGCTTATGTATTTTTAACCTGTCTTTTATTTCTGTAAAGCACTTTGAATTACTCTGTGTATGAATTGTGCTATAAAAATAAACTTGCCTTGCCTTGCCTAGATTATTCCCTTTGGTTCCTCTTTTTCCCAGTAGTATGCTGTTCTCTTTGCTTATTCCTCATGGTTTTCCAAGCAGTGTGTTCTCCTCTGGTGATGCTTTGTGTTATTTTCCAGTACTTGATTTGGTATGTGCTCCTCACAGTTGGATTGTCACTACCTCTTGGTTCCTAGTAATTTTTTCTTTGTTTCTCTTTGTGTGTGTATTTCCCTGTAGTGTCCTGTGTGTGTTTCACTCTGGTTTTTGTACTCACTATTGGATTTCCTGAGGTGCAGTGATTTTATTTCAGTTTTGGATTCTCATCACAGGTTTGTTTTGTATTATGTCCTCGTTTCTCCTTTGTTCCTGGACCCCTTTAGTTAAATTTATCTGCAGCAATAAATACATTTGTTGCTTAACTGTCTTTCTTCCTTATGTGTTAAGTCTGTACAGTTGAGCCCTGCACTTGTATTGGTACTAGCCACACAGGGACAAGAGCTGACTCTGCAGAGAGAATTCTTTGTTTGAGAGGTTTGTAGTTTGTATGGGGTCTGTCATGGGGGTATTTCAGTTTTCCTGCTATTTTCCCTATGTACATCAGTAATTAACCATCTACAAATTCCCCATTAAGGGTAGCCCCATTTGCACATCGCAATATCTAGGGTGAAAAATGCTCTTTAAGCTGTCCCTGTAATTGAGGATCTTCATTCATTCTGCATTTACAAAAATGTGGAACCAAACTCATGCAGTTAACATTGCCAGTGTCTGTTCTATGAGAGTGGATCATTTTTTTAGACATTGTTTGTAGCATTTACTGTCCTCGCAAAGAGTGACACTTCTTCCATGCTAGACAGTTAGATAACAGGTGAGTAGGAGGTCCTCCAATAAACACAAGGCTTAACGTTTCTTGGAAGTTTAATGAAGGCTCACTTTCTGTAAAACTGAACACAAATAACAATACGAATCAAAATACAGTAATATACAATTTAAAGTTTCGAATAAGAATATGCTGAGTCACAACAGCAATCATCACAATTATCTATAATAGTGCCGAATTAACTCTATGTTATCTCTAATTTGCAGTGTTTGAAAAGGTGATAAAATAAATACTTACGGACAAATAATGTCCAAGGCAACAACGTAATAAAGAAAATTAGCAGCAGACGATCTGTTCTTTACCGTGTGTCAGTAACTCTGAGAGGATTTCCAGCTCTAAAACTGCTGCTGCTAACTGACCAGAAGGGGGCACTGCAATACACAAAACTCTATGCATAAAACAATTGAAAGTTTTTAGTAGTTATAAATGCACTCAAACAGAGGGCAGAACACTCCCCGCCTGGTGCAATGCAATTGTACCACTAGAAATACTGAACCTGATACAAATACAAACAAGCAGAAGAACAGCCATTTCACTTTTCTTCAGACAAAAGGACAATCACATCTGAGATTGGCCTCAGAAACACTTTCACCACTCCTTCTTTTACTGTTCTTATTTCTGCCCTGCGGACCTTGTTGTCACTGTTAAGGAATGTTTTTATGACAAGTCCCATAGGCCAGTCATTCCTGTAAACCTGGCTGTCCTTGAGTAAAACAATATCTCCTACTGTAATGTTGGGTTTGTCTTCTGTCCATTTTCTGCGACTCTGAAGGGTAGCCAGATATTCTCCTCTCCATCTCTTCCAGAAAGTGTCTGCGAGACACTGAACTTGTTTCCATTGGTTCACATGGAGGTCTGCTGGCTCAAAGTTACCAGACGGTGCTGATAGAGCACTTGCCTTCTGAGTTAAGATCAGTGCTGGTGTAAGAACAGCTGGCATGTCTGGGTCAGTGGACACCGGTACCAGTGGTCTGGCATTCATTATTGCCATTACTTCAGCCATAAACGTGCTCAATACTTCATGTGTGAGCCGAGTATGTGCGGACTGAAGAAGTATTGCATCCAAGATTCTTCTTGCAATGCCAATAAGCCGTTCCCATGATCCACCCATATGTGGGGGATTGAAGTGCCATGTGCAACCGTTCTCTTGAAGATAGTTGTTTAGAGTAACGTCGTTGTGGTCTATTTTCAACTCTTTACAGGCACCAGTAAAATTAGTGCCCCTATCTGACCGCAGAAGTTTTGCCGGGCCACGAACACAGAAAAATCTTCTCAGTGCATTTATGAAGCTGGATGTGGACATGGATTCAACGAGGTCAATGTGCACAGCTCTTGTTGCCATACATGTGAAAAGCACTGCCCATCTTTTGCTGTCTGCACTGCCTCCTCTAGTGCGACGTGTCATCACCATCCATGGACCAAAGATGTCAAGGCCAACGTTGGTAAAGGGTGGCATTGGTGAGAGCTTGTCAGCAGGCAAGTTTGCCATCTTTTGGATCTGTAGGGTTCCTCTAAGCCTACGACAAATGACACATTTGTAGATAACAGATGAAACCAGGCGTTTGCTTCCAATGATCCACAATCCTGCTGCTCTGATTGCTCCCTCTGTGATATGACGTCCCTGATGTGCTACTTTCTCATGGTAGTACCTTACTAAGAGAGCAGCAATGTGGTGGGTACTGGGAATTATGAGTGGGTGCTTTTCTTCTTTCGTCAGATTTGCAGGTGCCAGGCGACCGCCAACTCTGAGTAATCCATCGTCATCAATGATGGGGTTGAGTTTTTTGAGTGGGCTTTGTTTTGGTAATGGCCGTTTCATTTTGAAACATTTGTATTCCTCTTGGAAGATTTCATTTTGCACAGTAAGAATAATTACGATTTTTGCCTTGGAGAGCTCGTTTGAGGTGCTTTTTTCATTGTAACACTTCCATCCTTGGTGTTTTACCAGATTTGGGGTCTTGAATGATGCAGCAACACGAATAAGTGATGCTATGGTGCGACACAGAGTCATCCAATGAGAAAACCTTTCAAAACGGTGTGACCTTAGCTTGAATTCTGAGGTTTTGGATATCAGAGTTGTAACATCAGGCCGTATTTCTACATCTGCTTCAGGCTAGATGAGATCAAAGACGTTAGACTGTGGTACCTCTGGACTGCGGTGCAAGAATGATGGTCCGGCGAGCCAGTTTGTGTGCTGCAATTCAGAAGCATGAATAAGTCTGGTGGCATGATCTGCAGGGTTATTCTCTGTCGAGATAAAATGCCACTGCTCAGGATGTGTAGATTTGAGGATGCGAGCCACTCGATTGGCAACATATGTGTAAAACCTTCTGGTGGTATTGTGTATGTATCCCAGGACTATTTTACTGTCGGTGAAAAAGTTGACGGCATCCACATCAACGTCGATCTCATCTCTAACTAGCTCATATACTTCTACAGCCAAAACTGCTGCACATAACTCTAGCCGTGGGACAGTGTGAGCAGGCCGTGGGGCTAGTTTTGATTTTCCCATAACGAATCCGACGTAAGCTCTGACCTTCACTGTCAATGACTTTCAGGTAAACAACAGCTCCAATTGCTATTGTGGATGCATCTGAGAAGATGCAAAGCTCCCTTCTCCGTGCTGAAGACTGTGACAATGGAACATAGCACCTTGCTATTTGGAGATGTTGGAGATCCTTCAAAGATTTTTTCCACCTATTCCATTGCTCCTCCTCTTTAGAAGGAAGTGGTTCATCCCAGTCTTTGTCCTCAGTTGAGAGTTCTCAGAGTAGGGCCTTTCCTTGCATAGTTATAGGAGCCACAAATCCTAAAGGGTCATACACACTGTTCACAATGGACAAAACACCTCTCTTGGTGTATGGCCTTTCCTCCTGGGACACTTGGAATGTGAAACTGTCTGTTTCCAGGTTCCACAGGACTCCTAGACTGCGCTGCAGGGGAAGATCATCTAATCTAAGGTCCAAGTCTTTCAAATCTTTGGCTCGTTCATCAGCTGGAAAAGCTTCCATTACCTTGTGGCTGTTGGATGCTATTTTATGCAGTTTCAAGTTGGACTCTGCTAACATCTTTTGAGTTTTCTTTAAGATGTCAACAGCCTCTTCATGGGTGGGGGCAGATGCGAGTCCATCATCAACATAAAAATGTCTTATAACGAACTGCTTGGCATCAGAGCCGTGTTCTCTCTCACCTTCTGCAGCAGCACGCCTCATGCAATAAATAGCCACCGCTGGTGATGGGCTATTTCCAAACACATGAACTTTCATCCTGTAGTCCCTCACTTTCTTGCTGAGGTCATTGTCTTCATACCAAAGAAATCTAAGGTAGTCTCTGTGATCTTCTCTTACTACAAAACAATAAAACATTTGTTGAACATCAGCTGTGAATGCTACAGGCTCTTTTCTGAAACGCAAGAGAACCCCTAAAAGTGTGTTGTTTAAATCAGGGCCACTTAGCAGTACTTTGTTCAAAGAGACTCCTTCATATTCTGCACTTGAATCAAATACCACTCTCAACTGGTCAGGTTTCTGGGGGTGGTATACACCGAATGATGGCAAGTACCAGTGTTCCTTATGTTCCGTTAGGGGAGGTACAGGCTCTGCGTGATCATTATCAAACATTTTCTGCATGAATTCTATGTACTGTCTCTTCATTTCAGGTTTCTTGTCCAGTGTTTTTCTAAGAGAACTAAGACGCTTGATTGCTTGCTCTCTGTTACTTGGAAGGCGCTGTCTGGGGAAGCGAAATGGTAAGGGTGCTACCCAGCTGTTTGCTTGATTTTGAAAAACTTCTCTATTCATTATATCAAGAAAGGTTTGATCATCCACTGACAGCGCTAGCTTGTCGTCATCCCTTGTCTTGTGAAATACTGTATATCCCAGTGTGTCCACACTCCCACTAAAGCATCCATCCTGAGTACGCGAGGCTGAAGAACAACTGAGATCTGATGATGTGGTGTTGAATATCTCCTTCACCTGCATTCTGTTTGAGCATGGACTGAGAAAGGATGTACGACCATTATTGAGCACATGTGTTTTCAGGACACTAACCCTCGATGGTTTATGCGTTGTTCCCAAGCATGCATCACCTACAATGACCCACCCCAAGTCTAGCCGTTGTGCGTAAGGAGCACTGTGTGGTCCATTGATTTGCTCCCTCACTTTGTGTACTTGAAGGATGTCTCTTCCCAAGAGCAGGATGGGAGCGTTTAAATCCACAGAGGGTATCCTGTCTGCAACTCGCTGCAAGTGTGGGTGCTCATGTGCCACCTCAGGAGATGGGATCTCTCTGCGGTCATCCGGAATCATGTCACACTCAATTAACTGTGGAAGTGGAAGCTGTATTTTGCCATCTACTGACTCAATTACAAAGTTTGTAGCTCTTCTACCTACGGTTTTGGTTAACCCTGAGCATGTTTTAAGTGTGTATGGGTCTGCTGGTGTTGTAATATTGAAAAGATTAAAAAACTGAGATTTGGCAAGTGACCTGTTACTCTGTTCATCCAGCACTGCATACATTCTCCTAGCTTTTTCCCTTTGTCCAGCAGGATATACTGTCACCAGGCTGATTTTGGAGCAAGAGTACTGGCCATTTGCATTTCCACAAATCTCTGTGCATTTAGATGTAACTGGTGTAGATGTTTCACGCATCTCCCCGCCATCATCTTTTTCCTCTTCTTGATTGTCTTTTGTAGGAGAAGGACCAGGATGTAGTGCTGAGATGTGTTTTTCACTTCCACATTCCATACACTTGACTGCTACTCTGCAGTCTTTTGCCACATGCTCAGTTGACCCACAACACCTGTAACAAATGTGTTTCTCCTTTAGGAATAACTTCCGCTCTTCAATCGGTTTAGCTCTAAAGCTCCTACATTTCTTGAGAGGATGGGGCTTTCTATGTATAGGGCATTGCTTGTCGGGGCTTTCTATTGTCTGTTTGGAAGTACTTTGAAGACTTGGAGACTCTTTTTGAACATCTGTTTTATGCACATTTACAGAGGTTCTGTTGCCACCTTTTATGTATTTCTCAGTTTTTAAGCTGTGGTTGCTGAGAGTTGTAAAAGCAAAACTGGGATCATTCCTTACTTTTGCCTGTTGTCTTACAAAGCTAGAGAAGCAACTGAAAGGGGGAAATGCAACTCCATATTCTTCCTTATACCTGGATCCTACAACAATCCACTTCTCCTGCAAGCTGTAGGGCAACTTCTCCACAATTGGATTTACTCCACGGGCTGTGTCCAAATACGACAAACCTGGTAGATATCCACCCAATTTGGCACACTCTATTTCCTGAAGAACATCACCCAGCTCTCTTAGCCTTACATTATCTTTGTTGGTAAGTTTGGGAAAATCTTCAACCTTTTTTAGCAGTGCATGTTCAACTACTTCTGGTGACCCATAACACTCCTGTAATCTTTGCCAAACTAGGCTGAGTGCTGCTGTGGTGTTGAACACATGCACAGAGCGAATTCTCTTTGCCTGTTCTGAGGATTCCACACCAAGCCATTTTATTATTAAATCTAATTCTTCCCTGGCTGAAAGGTTGAGGTCTTTAGTAACACTTTGAAATGACGCCTTTCAAGACCAGTAATTCTCTGGCTTGTCATCAAATTTCAGAAGCCCAGCACTCAACATTTCCCGACGAATTAGATATTTTGTTATGTCTTGCACACCTTGAGGTTCAAATGAAGACTCCCTTAGTGAATAAAATGGCTGTCCTGCTGATCCTGAGGAGAACATTTTCTTTTCAGACTCCTCATTTGTTTGCTGATGTTTCACATTAGCTTCTCCTTTTTCTGCAACTTGGATTTTTCCATCATTAAGAATGGCAGCTTCACATGCCTCACGTGCCATTTTGTGGCATTGTTGTGGATCAGCCTTAAATGGAATTTCCTCAGAGCATGCTTTAGAGTGCTGCTGGACATATTCAAAGGTGCGCTCAGCAGGACTGATGGGTAAGTCTATTAAGTCTTGACTAAGTTTACTCTTATTAGATTTCTCATCTTCTTCATAGGCAGCAGCTTCAGCTGTTGTGGCAGCAACATCTCTTTGGCTTTGTAGAATATGAAGGCTAGCTTCAAGATCAGCTTTTTGCTTAATAATACTGGCTTCTTTTTTCTGCATATGCAAGTTGGGCGCGGGCAGCTTCTGCTTTAGCACGGGCTTTTATTGCTGAGGAACTAGCTGAGGAGAATCTACTTGATTGCCTTGACGACCGGGAATGTACTGACGATGCGAGGAGATCAGCTCCTTTGCTAAGCTCTTGCTGCGGAGCTAGCTTATACTGCTTGCCTGACCGTAGACTCATTTTTACTGCTTATTTTGTTAGGTTGTGCCCGCTGTGCAGTTGTCCTTTTACTTTACTGTCCTCGCAAAGAGTGACACTTCTTCCATGCTAGACAGTTAGATAACAGGTGAGTAGGAGGTCCTCCAATAAACACAAGGCTTAACGTTTCTTGGAAGTTTAATGAAGGCTCACTTTCTGTAAAACTGAACACAAATAACAATACGAATCAAAATACAGTAATATACAATTTAAAGTTTCGAATAAGAATATGCTGAGTCACAACAGCAATCATCACAATTATCTATAATAGTGCCGAATTAACTCTATGTTATCTCTAATTTGCAGTGTTTGAAAAGGTGATAAAATAAATACTTACGGACAAATAATGTCCAAGGCAACAACGTAATAAAGAAAATTAGCAGCAGACGATCTGTTCTTTACCGTGTGTCAGTAACTCTGAGGGGATTTCCAGCTCTAAAACTGCTGCTGCTAACTGACCAGAAGGGGGCACTGCAATACACAAAACTCTATGCATAAAACAATTGAAAGTTTTTAGTAGTTATAAATGCACTCAAACAGAGGGCAGAACATAGCACCTCCCTCTAACGTCAACATCTTTTCAAAAGGAGCATTTCTGCCTCCATAGACTGTATTTAAACACAGCTAACAAACACCAAAAGTCCAAAAACACCATGACAAAAAGGGGGCGGTCAAGGACTTGCCATTAAGGTTGTAGGCGAAGGCAGGAAAACTGAAATTTCCCCCATGACAGACCCCAGACAACTATTGTCACAGATGTTCATTTTCACATGACAAATAAAGCCACAGAGATCTTGAAGCATACGTGTTCTGTAGATCCTGCTGCTTTCTGGCTGCAAAGCTCACAGTTTGTGGTTGATCACAATGTTTTTGTTTTTTTTTTCCGAAACCACAATCTTAATGCTGTGAAGCAACGGTGCTAACCACTCAGTCACCATGCTACCCTTTTTTATTTCAATATATCTTTAATTAAATTATTATTTGTTTTTACTGATTGTATGTTCAGGGCTGTTTTCTTTATCTTTTTTATAACCTATATGTCAATGCTGTAATGCTGCCACAAGACGGTGCTGCTTACACTGATGACTCAATTGAAAATAATCAGAAGAAAGACTTTTACTCAAAACTGACATACAATAATTCTTAATTAATAAAGAGGCAACGGTTGATCATGGTCTGAAAGCTCAATGGTGGCGGCGCAAATATAAAATTTTAAAAGTCACCTGTTTTCACAATATAAACATCATTGAACAGAAAAAGTATTAAGACAATTTGTTTCATAACAGAACAGAGACGAACTTCATACAAATGTAAGACCAAAGTCTTCCCAGCACTTTCACTATTTGTGGCTGTGTCAGTGCTTCCAAACTGACTTTTTTCTTTATATTGATTCAACATGTCATGGCAGCTTGTTTATCTATTAGACACAAAGCTTGAGATAAAAGGATTATGGGAACTACAATAATTTTTCTGAGGAAAAAGTCAAATTTCTGAACATTAGAAGTTGTCACGACCGGTTACATGAGGTTCCAGTTGTGACTTTTGTTTTGAAAAGTATCCACGTGCGACCGATCACCTCCCGGTTTCCGGGATTAATCCAGTAACACTGTTCACCTGTTTGTCTTTCAGGATCTCACAGTTCTTATACTCGCCTCTAGTCACAGACGGGTCGCCAGATTGTCTGTTTTGCCGTCGAGGACGGAGACATTGCATTTACGATCAACGGAGAGAAGACGATTTGGACACTACTCCCTTCCGATCACTTTGAAAAGAATTAAAGTTGGTTTCTGCGGAGAGTCTATAACGCATGAAGTTTCATCCGATGAGGGTAAAAGACTCAGAACATAATCAAGATTGCCCTGAGTTGGTTTCGGGCGGTGTTTGAACCAAGTGACTGTTTATTTTTCTCCTTCCTGGTACAGTTAAGAGTTAGTCAGAAGGTGAATTTTCGTTAATTAAGTAAGGATTGTTTTTGAGTTTCCTGCCATATCATTGGGACCAGAATCATCAGCACCGTAAGATGTTGATCTGCGGGCCCTGTTCTGGTTTCTGATCATCATCTATCTAAGACCCCCTTTGAAGTTACCTGGTGTGGGCCTAGGTCGGAACCACCACCCTCAATAACTTGTTCCGGAAAGTCGCTCCGTTCTCCTGGTCTATCGTCATTCCTCATTTTCTGATTTTGACTGTTGTAAATAAAGATACTGTTGAGAGCTTGAACTTTTGGTGTGGCATTTTTTGGTCCTCAAGATTCCTGGACTCCTGACAGAAGGCTGAGAAGAAAGTCGGATATGAGAAAAAAAAAAATCTGAATTTTGAAAGTCGAAATTAAGATAAAGAAGCAAACATCCAGTACAACAGTCCACAATGACTGATACATGCTAAAACACAACTCAGACATTTAAAGCATGTAGCATTTCTTACTGTTAACACAACATGTGAACATTCAGCAACTCTTAAGGTTTGGTTGTAATAGATTTTTTTATGGCTGATTTGACAATACTCAAGTTTTATGACAATTGGATCAATGATTTTCCAGCAGGTTTCATGATTTCTGACTGTTTCAGTGCTTCCAAACATTCATTTGGACTCATTTTGCTTCGTATTGATTATGTTTGTACAGCTATCTTTGTGAGGACATGCACTGATAGAATCTTTAACTCCTTAACCTGACCTTAACTAACTTAATGTGTACCCTAGATCTAGGTTTTTGTAGCTTGTACTGTCCTGATATCTGTTGTCCTTACACAATTTAGGTTCTTGGCTGTAGTTCTTCCACAATAAAAAATGGACATTACTTCCCAGCAGTTCTGCACAGTTTCCATACCCATTAACACACTTTAACCTGCACTTGTGTGCTAGGAAAAAATTTAGTAAATTTTTAAATATAATACTTAGATACTTAGCCAAGGCAAGTTTGTTTGTATAGCACAATTCATACACAGAGTAATTCAAAGTGCTTTACAGAAATAAAAGACAAAATAAAAGTAAATAGGCAAAAATCAAAATAAGAAACAGCAAATAGTAAAAAATTAACTTGAAATTAGAGGAAAATGAGTGTAGGTAAAATACTTTCAGCTGTTGCATACAGCTGAGCTAAAAAGAGAAGTTTTTAGATTGGACTCAAACATTGCCAGAGATGAGGCTTGTCTAACATCATCAGGAAGACTATTCCAGGTTTTAGCTGCATAAAACTGATACTCTGCTTCTCCATGTTTAGTCCTGACTCTGAGCACTAGGGCCTGTCCTTGATGTTCTCAGAGTCTGAGATGGTTCATATGGCACCAACATGTCAGAGATGTACTGTGGTGCTGAGCTATGAAGAGACTTATACACAAGAAGTGCTGTTTTAAAGTCTATTCTCTGAGAGACAGGAAGCCAGTGCAGAGATCTGAGAACACAAGTAATGTGGTTGTACTTCCTGGTTCTAGTCAGGACCCAAGCAGCAGTGTTCTGAATGTACTGTAGCTGTCTTACAGCTCGTTTGAGAGCCCTGTGAGTGGGTCGTTACAGTAATTTAACCTGCCGGAGATAAATGCATGGATGAGTCTCTCCAAGTCTGGTTTAGACATGATCCCTTTGAATGTGGCAATGTTTTTGAGATGGTAAAAAGCTGATGATGTAGTTAATTTAATATGACTGTTAAAATTCAAGTCTGAGTCCATGAATACTCCGAGACTTCTTGCTGAGTGGAAAAAGAAATTATGGTTCCCATTTTAGAAAACATTCTTAAAAACTTACAACACTTTTTCTCTATCAATTACTCATTTTCTTCATTAGTTCATTCCAAGATTGATTTCTTGCTCACATTGATTGAAACTGCTTGGTCACAGTAGCTCAGTTATACCAAAAACATTCTTGAAAAGACAATAGCAAAATAAGATAAAAAGTAACATAGGTAAAAATAAAATAAGATAAATATAATACAATTATATACACAAAGTGATATAACTCTACAAGGAAAATAGAAGTATATATACACTGTATACATACAGTATATTGTGGTGAATGTGGGGTTTCTGACTGTGAAGAATAATTTATTAAGTTATTTTGGAGTTAGACCCTGATGTCATTACCCAATATTATCATCATGGGGAACGTGTCAGAAGCATATCTGGATGAAGTCTGTTAAATACACATGAACCACTAAACTTAAATCTGTGTAGTGTTTAAGCTGTTGCCTTTGACACCTTAACCCAAGCAAATCTGAAGTCAATGCCTGCCTCACTGGGTCCATCTAGCTTTTGTGCCTCTAACAAGGACAGACAACTGAAGGCAGATGTGCTCATAGAGCTTCAGAAAGTAGCTCTGGCAGGAAGGAATTTGCAGAGTATGGCTCATCCCCGAGCTGACTCAGCAGAGAGAGGTAAACAAATAGTCCAGAAATTTGCACTTTCTTCTTCTTTAAAAAGATTATATTTGACCTCTGTAATATGTCTAGCATAACAGGTTACAGTGGGTACAGAAAGTATTCAGACCCCTTTAAATTTTTCACTCTTTGTGTCATTGCAGCCATTTGCCAAAATCAAAAAAGTTAATTTTATTTCTCATTAATGTACACTCAGCACCCCATCTTGACAGAAAAAAACAGAAATGTAGAAATTTTTGCAAATTTATTAAAAAAGAAAAACTGAAATATCACATGGTCATAAGTATTCAGACCCTGTGCTCAGTATTGAGTAGAAGCACCCTTTTGAGCTAGTACAGCCATGAGTCTTCTTGGGAATGATGCAACAAGTTTTTCACACCTGGATTTGGGGATCCTCTGCCATTCTTCCTTGCAGATCCTCTCCAGTTCTGTCAGGTTGGATGGTGAACGTTGGTGGACAGCCATTTTCAGGTCTCTCCAGAGATGCTCAATTGGGTTTAGGTCAGGGCTCTGGCTGGGCCAGTCAAGAACGGTCACAGAGTTGTTCCGAAGCCACTCCTTTGTTATTTTAGCTGTGTGCTTAGGGTCATTGTCCTGTTGAAAGGTGAACCTTCGGCCCAGTCTGAGGTCCTGAGCACTCTGGAAGAGGTTTTCTTCCAGGATATCTCTGTACTTGGCCACATTCATCTTTCCTTCAATTGCAACCAGTCGTCCTGTCCCTGCAGCTGAAAAACACCCCCACAACATGATGCTCCCACCACCATGTTTCACTGTAGGGATTGTATTGGACAGGTGATGAGCAGTGCCTGGTTTTCTCCACACATACCGCATAGAATTAACGCCAAAAAGTTCAATCTTGGTCTCATCAGACCAGAGAATCTTATTTCTCATAGTCTGGGAGTCCTTCATGTGTTTTTTGGCAAACTCTATGCAGGCTTTCATGTGTCTTGCACTGAGGAAAGGCTTCCGTCGGGCCACTCTGCCATAAAGCCCCAACTGGTGGAGGGCTGCAGTGATAGTTGACTTTGTGGAACTTTCTCCCATCTCCCTACTGCATCTCTGGAGCTCAGCCACAGTGATCTCTGGGTTCTTCTTTACCTCTCTCACCAAGGCTCGTCTCCCACGATTGCTTAGTTTGGCTGGACGGCCAGGTCTAGGAAGAGTTCTGGTCATCCCAAATTTTTTCCATTTGAGGATTATGGAGGCCACTGTGCTCTTAGGAACCTTGAGTGCTGCAGAAATTTTGTAACCTTTTTGTAACCTTGGCCAGATCTGTGCCTTGCCACAATTCAGTCTCTGAGCTCCTTGGGCAGTTCCTTCGACCTCATGATTCTCATTTGCTCTGACATGCACTGTGAGCTGTAAGGTGTGACAGGTGTGTGCCTTTCCTAATCAAGTCCAATCAGTTTAATTAAACACAGCTGGACTCCATGTCATGATCCGCAATTTTGTACTTCCTTTTTGTCTTATTTTGAAGGATCATGGCAGGATTTTGTTTTGGTTGTTTTCTGTTCCCTTGACGTTTTGACCTAATTAGTTATTGTCTTCACCTGTGCCTTGTTTTGTCCTTCACTTTAAGTCCCTTGTTTCAGTCACTGCCCTGGGCCAGGTCGTCTGTTGTCTCACCTCGTCTGTTGGATCACGTCCGTTGTACCATGTCTGTTGTCTCACCTCGTCTGTTGGATCACGTCCGTTGTACCATGTCTGTTGTCTCACCTCGTCTGCTACCTACGTCCCACGCCTTGACTTCTGCCTGACTTCTGTTGCCACGTTCTACCCTGCTTGTTTCCTTGGTTTTTGGACCCTTTCGATCACGGTTTGTTCTTTTGTTTCCCCAAGGTTAAGTTTAGTAGTTTTGGTTTTCTGTGGTGTGTCCTCACCATGTTTTGTGTGTTCGTCTAGCTTCCTTTTGGATTCAGGTTTTTTGTCTTGTTACCTTGTTCATGCTTTGTCCCCTCTGTTCAAGTGTCTTTGTCCCATTCCATGTTTTATGCCCTTGTGTTTTCATGCCTTGCCTTCCCTGATTTTCGTGTCCATGTTTCCCCCTAGGTCTGTGAGTCCTTCTTGTGTGTGACCCAGACCCTCATGCCTTGTTTCCCTTGAGTCCCTGTCTTTGTCGTCATGTTCATGCTTCACGTGCTCCTGCTTTGTGTGTTAGTTTTTGTTTAACTTCGTTTTTTTTGTACAATAAAGCCCCTTTTTCCCTCACTCCTGAGTTTTGTGTGAAGTTTGCTCCTGACCACGCCCCAGCTCATGACAGAACGACCTGGCCAGAAGAAGGACCAAACTTCATTTTCATGCACCCTAGACATTAGTATTGCCTAGTCCAACCACCCATCATGCCTTCCCGACGCCGCAGACCAGCCCCAGCCATGTCCTGTTTAAGGAGGGGGCCCTGCATTTCTAGTCCTTGCCCCGTCTCGTCGCATCACGCTCCCGCCCCCGACCAGGTTGACCTCCTCACCTGGTTCTGTAATCAAGCCCGGAAGCAGGACCCACGGTACTCCGTGGGGCCCTGCTCAGAAGCCCCTTTTGACAGTGTATACGGGGCCTATGACGAGGAGGATTGCTGCAGCTGGAACCCATATTGTGGCACCCGCCTGGCTATAAAGCCGTCGGGGCTTCCCCGGAAGACCCAACGCCGGAACGGGCATCCGGGTCCACCGTCCTCCACGCCACGATCTGCCAATATCCCGCTGCCGTCCCCTGTGCCGTCTCCTGAGACGCCTCCTGTGCCGCAGTTCCCGGCGTTACCATCTCCGGCTCTTGGGCAGGCCGATTCACCACCTGCGGCCCCTAAGAAGAAGCGGAAACAACGCCGGGCTAATGCGGAGCCTAAGCCAGTCCTGCCCTTAGCCCCTCAGCAAACAGCCCCCTCTCCTCCAGACAGTCAGCCAGTGGCTTTGCCTGGCACCCCTGAGGTCCAGGTAACCAACGCCGCTGACCGCTTAGGTGACTACTGGCAGTCACAACTGTCCCGGATCCTTACCTGGGTACTACAAGACCCGGGAAACTACACTCAAGCCCTCTTTGCCTTCGACCACCTCACGCAAACTGCCCAGTCTTCTCCACCCGGTCATCACAGGGACACGTTTCTTTCAGCTATGTCCTCCCTCATACTCATTACCCGGAGGTGTCAAGACCTGTCCCTACCTTTGGACTCTGTTCTGTCCCCGATCCTACAGCAACCTGAACCGCCTACGCCGCCACAGCCATCCGGACCCGAGCCTCCGGAGTTCCCCATGCCTCAGTGTGCCGACACCGATGTCCCCGCTGAGGTCCCAGTCCAAGTCCTCGTGCCTCAGTGTGCTGATGCTGACGTCCCCGCTGAGGCCCCAGTCCAGGTCCTCGTGCCTCAGTGTGCCGACGCTGACGTCCCCGCTGAGGTTCCTGGATTATTGCCACCGGAGTCCCCGGAACCCCCGGGGCCGTCCGGACCATTGCCACCGGAGTCCCCGGGGCAGGAGCCCCTGGGACCGCCCGGACCTATATTTTATGAGTCCCCGGAACCCCCGGGGCCATCTAGACCATTGCCACCGGAGTCCCCGGAGTCCCCGGGGCCGTCCGGACCATTGCCACCGGGGTCCCCGGAGTCCCCGGGGCCGTCCGGACCATTGCCACCGGAGTCCCCGGAGTCCCCGGGGCCGTCCGGACCATTGCCACCGGAGTCCCCGGGGCCGTCCGGACCATTGCCACCGGAGTCCCTAGGGTTGGAGCCCCTGGGACCGCCCGGACCTTTGTCTCCTGCGCCCCCGGAACCCCCGGGGCCATCTAGACCTGAACCACCGGAGTCCCCGGAATCCCCGGGGCCGTCCGGACCATTGCCACCGGAGTCCCTAGGGTTGGAGCCCCTGGGACCGCCCGGACCCTTGTCTCCTGCGTCCCCGGAATTTCCGGGGCCATCTAGACTTTTGCCACCGGAGTCCCCAGGGCTGGAGCCCCTGGGACGGAGCCCCTGGGACCGCCCGGACCCTTGTCTCCTGCGTCCCCGGAATTTCCGGGGCCATCTAGACTTTTGCCACCGGAGTCCCCAGGGCTGGAGCCCCTGGGACCGCCCGGACCCTTGTTTCATGAGCCCCCGGAGTCCCCGGGGCCGGAGCCAGAGCCTCTTCAGCAGCCCGAGCCGGGGCCGGAGCCAGAGCCTCTTCAGCAGCCCGAGCGGGAGCCAGAGCCTCTTCAGCAGCCCGAGCGGGAGCCAGAGCCTCTTCAGCAGCCCGAGCCTCTTCAGCAGCCAGAGCCGGAGCCAGAGCCTCTTCCGCAGCCCGAGCCTCTTCAGCAGCCAGAGCCGGAGCCAGAGTCTCTTCCGCAGCCCGAGCCTCTTCAGCAGCCAGAGCCGGAGCCAGAGTCTCTTCCGCAGCCCGAGCCTCTTCAGCAGCCAGAGCCGGAGCCAGAGTCTCTTCCGCAGCCCGAGCCTCTTCAGCAGCCAGAGCCGGAGCCAGAGTCTCTTCCGCAGCCCGAGCCTCTTCAGCAGCCAGAGCCGGAGCCAGAGTCTCTTCCGCAGCCCGAGCCTCTTCCGCAGCCAGAGCCGGAGCCAGAGTCTCTTCCGCAGCCCGAGCCTCTTCAGCAGCCAGAGCCGGAGCCAAGGCCTCCTGAGTGTCCTAAGTGTCCTGAGTGTCCTCTAGCAGATCCCCTTGAGCCACAGCGACAGCCACTGGGGCTGGTATTGCCCCCTTGGCCAGGGTCTGCTCCCCTGAGCCATCCTGGGATCCATGTTGGCCTAGGGGTCTGCCCTTCTGCCCGGTCTCGGACCCTCGCCCGCCGGAGAGGCCGCCCGCCAGAGCGGTCTCGGACCCTCGCCCGCCGGAGAGGCCGCCCGCCAGAGCGGTCTCGGACCCTCGCCCGCCGGAGAGGCCGCCCGCCAGAGCGGTCTCGCATCCTCGCCCGCCGGAGAGGCCGCCCGCCAGAGCGGTCTCGCATCCTCGCCCGCCGGAGAGGCCGCCCGCCAGAGCGGTCTCGCATCCTCGCCCGCCGGAGAGGCCGCCCGCCAGAGCGGTCCAGACTGTTAAGACTAGAGCCTAATGACTCTGATGATCCTTGCCCCTCTTTGTTTGTTTTTGGAGCCTCGCCCTGGAAACTTTTGGACCCTTGTCGGGCCCACCCGCCCGCCCTCTAGCTCCCGCCTCCTGAGGCCCCCGCCACCCACCCTGTTGGTGGTAGTTCTTTTTTTTGATGGTACTGTAAGGCCGTCAGGAGCCGGCCTTTTGAGGGGGGGGTACTGTCATGATCCGCAATTTTGTACTTCCTTTTTGTCTTATTTTGAAGGATCATGGCAGGATTTTGTTTTGGTTGTTTTCTGTTCCCTTGACCTTTTGACCTAATTAGTTATTGTCTTCACCTGTGCCTTGTTTTGTCCTTCACTTTAAGTACCTTGTTTCAGTCACTGCCCTTTGCCAGGTCGTCTGTTGTCTCACCTCTCTCACCTCGTCTGTTGGATCACGTCCGTTGTACCATGTCTGTTGTCTCACCTCGTCTGTTGGATCACGTCCGTTGTACCATGTCTGTTGCCTTACCTCGTCTGCTACCTACGTCCCACGCCTTGACTTCTGCCTGACTTCTGTTGCCACGTTCTACCCTGCTTGTTTCCTTGGTTTTTGGACCCTTTCGATCACGGTTTGTTCTTTTGTTTCCCCAAGGTTAAGTTTAGTAGTTTTGGTTTTCTGTGGTGTGTCCTCACCATGTTTTGTGTGTTCGTCTAGCTTCCTTTTGGATTCAGGTTTTTTGTCTTGTTACCTTGTTCATGCTTTGTCCCCTCTGTTCAAGTGTCTTTGTCCCATTCCATGTTTTATGCCCTTGTGTTTTCATGCCTTGCCTTCCCTGATTTTCGTGTCCATGTTTCCCCCTAGGTCTGTGAGTCCTTCTTGTGTGTGACCCAGACCCTCATGCCTTGTGTTCCTTAACTTCCATGTTCATGTTTTCTTGTTTGGTCTGGTGCGTCTCCCTCAGTGTGTGACCCAGACCCTCATGCCTTGTTTCCCTTGAGTCCCTGTCTTTGTCATCATGTTCATGCTTCACGTGCTCCTGCTTTGTGTTAGTTTTTGTTTAACTTCGTTTTTTTTGTACAATAAAGCCCCTTTTTCCCCTCACTCCTGAGTTTTGTGTGAAGTTTGCTCCTGACCACGCCCCAGCTCATGACACTCCAATGAAGGAGCAAAACCATATCAAGGAGGATCAGAAGAAATGGACAGCATGTGAGTTAAATATGAGTGTCACTGCAAAGGGTCTGAATACTTATGACCATGTGATACTTCAGTTTTTCTTTTTTAATAAATTTGCAAAAATTTCTACATTTCTTTCATTTTTTTCTGTCAAGATGGGGTGCTGAGTGTACATTAACCCTCTGGGGTCTGAGGGGGTTTTTGGGGCTTGGACAAATTTTGACATGTCCTGACATTTGTGCTTTTTTCAGTGTTTCTTAAACATATTAATGTCTAAAGTCTAATAACACTGTAATCAGCACAAAATTGGCTACAATAATATGTGATCTTCAAGTTTATACATTATTGTGTTTTTGAGAAAAAAGTGGTTATGCATGGCTAGTGAAAAACTACAATTTTTTACTCACTGAAATAAGATCATAAAACACAAACAGAACATTGGTTCACAAGACTTTGGAGACCAGCATGTTCTAGGCTAAAGTGTTTACTTCAGAGTGCTGTGAATGTCATCTTGTTCACACACTCACAGTAAACAATACACTGATTTAAATTTTCTAAGACACTTTTTGTCCAGAAAGGCCATATGCAAGAGGGTGTGTCTGAGGATGAATAGTCATGTGATTTACCTGAGAACACAAAAGACGCACTGAACGACCAGACAAAGCCGCGCATAATGAGCCTTTCAGTCAATGTAGATGGGACGGATTAGTGCAACACAATACAACACAATGAGGAGCCAAACGATCCTCATTTGAGTTAAAATCAGTTTTTACTCTGAGGACAAGCTAAACTATTTGTCTCTGTGTGGAATACAAGGAGCGCCGCTTCACGTGCGTAACGCGCCATCATCCAAACGCGTCGAAAAAGTGAGTAAATTCTATGATGAAGTTTGATATTTTGTGTCATTTCTCGGGGGCGTGCACATATTTACCTGGTTCACCTGAGATTATTTACATGTGGACAGTGTACAAGGCGGGACCGCATTACCTGTAATGAGGTGAGACAGAAAAAAACGGACTTCTCCTTACGTTCATACGGATTAAATAAAAAGTGAAATATTTGCTGAGATTCTGGTTGTTTTATTTATGCGTCAGAAATGACAGAGACAGAAAAGGTAGAGAGCGCACCCTATCGGCTTTCTTTATTTAGAAAAAGCACAACGTTTTGTTGTTATTATGATGGTATACCACTAAAACTAGACCCTTTACAGATTTGAATGATATATTTCTTTTATCTGTACGATCAGAATTGACGGAGTAATTTAAGTTTGTTTCGGCCTTATCAGAAAAAGATGCGTCAAAACGCGCCGGTGCCTGCGTCGACCCCAGAGGGTTAATGAGAAATAAAATGAACTTTTTTGAATTTGGCATATGGCTGCAATGACACAAAGAGTGAAAAATTTAAAGGGGTCTGAATACTTTCCGTACCCACTATAAGTATGAACATAAGTGCAAAACAAAACATGTATATACATAAACTCAACACAAAACAGGAAAAAATAAACTGGGCCCTTAAATTCTCAAGAAGAAAAAAGTCCAAAAGTTCAGTGATTTATAAATCCAATTGTTAGTTTGTTATTGTTATTCAGTTCCTATTCAGTTCATTAATTCTTCCTACCCCACCAGAAGTAAGGCAGTTAACTTGATCAGGTTTTCCAGAGGAAGGTTCGGGGGTTAGCTCACCATGGTGCAGAGTTGAGAATCCAGGTAGGCCCAACTCGTATCAAATTCTTTCAGGGAAAAAGCCTGACTTATAAATGTCAATCTTTGAAATCAAGTTCAATCACTGTTGTTGTTCAACATAATTTTTCCTTAAAAGTCGATATTTTTTCAGCTAAAGTTTGTTACTTTCTTTCTAAAGTACTGTACAGCATCAAATAAATAAGCAGATCCCATAAACCATGTTAAACCATGGTTTAACCAACTTAAATTAATATAGTTAAAGTTCCCAGATGCTCAAAATCCCTTAACTCTCAAATGGCTAAATCGACTATTTTCTTAATGAAGTTCTGTATAGTATTAGCAACTGCGGCTAACGACTAATGCTGGCGGCCTAGCGGCTAACAATAGAGCTAGTGGGAGTCAAATACAAACGTTACTGCAGCATTATAGACTTCTTCATCTCATTTCGGCTGCTCCCTTCAGGGGTCGCCACAGCGAATCATCTGCCTCCATTTAACCCTATCCCCTGTATCCTCCTCACCAACACCAACTATCCTCATGTCCTCCTTCACTACATCCACGAACCTCCTCTTCGGTCTTCCTCTAGGCCTCCTTCCTGGCAGCTCTAACCTCAGCATCCTTTTACCAATGTATTCACTGTCCCTCCTCTGAACATGTCCAAACCATCTCAATCTGGCTTCCCTGGCCTTTTCTCCAAAACATCCAAAATGAGCTGTCCCTCTGATGTACTCATTCCTGATCCTATCCATCTTCATCACTCCCAGAGAGAACCTTTTCTCGATGATTCACTCCTGCTCTGCAGCCCCTCTTACGCCTCCTCAGGTCTTGGGGGATTTCAGGTTTTATACCAAGAAGCAGACTTGTTCCCTTGAGAGCTTCAGTTGCATTATTATTACAATATTGTAATATTGTAACAGAATATAATATTGTAAATAATATTGTAAAAAATAATATTGTAATATTGTAATAATATTGTTACAATAAACAATATTCCTTCAGTTGCTCTCTTGTATAGATGCCGTTGCCACAGTAACGTATATAAACTGATGCAGTTTCCATAATCTCCATATGTCTCTCCACAGGAATTAGAAAAACCCAACTCATCCACTTTCATCCGTTATCAGAGAGAAAGCATAGATCTTGATTTGACTTAGGTTAACAGATGATAATTCAGTAAAAACTTGAAAAAAACAAAAAAACAGAGGAGCTGCTGTAACTGGCTGCCACCTAACAGGTGCCATTCTTTGAAAAAAAGCTGAATCATTACCATCTCATTTATCATTGCAGGCAGTGAGACTTATTACCTTAACAGAAGCTTGTAAATTATGAGAAAGAAAAGTAGTTAATATCTACACTGACAGCAATTATGGATTTTCAACTGTACATTGTAAAACTGACAAAGTTGCTAAATCAGTAGCACAGAAACCACTGCCTTTACAAGCTACAGTTACAGTTGAACATCCTGATGAGCAGATACTTAAAGACATGCAGTAACTTACACTACTCTAAAAAAATTTTTGTTGATGTGAAATTTGTGCAAAATAATCCACAGGGACAGATTATGACAAGAAACAGTGGGAAAAGTTTCCACTATCTGAATTTCATTTTCAATATATCTGCATGGATTTTATTGAACTAAATGACGGTGACGGAAAGAAATACGGTAAAACATTAAATAAACTAAACTTCTTTTCATTGGTACATTAAAGGCATTTATCAAACATTAGTGATAATGATTCTAGGTTAAAAATAACAATTTGGTAAATGGTCTTTTGTAGCGACCGAAGGCAGGAGTGTGTTCACATTCCAGGACTGAGAAAGGAGCATTATTCTTTATCACAGTCGGACTATAGTGTGATACAGAAGCTGTGCTATTGTTTATCTCTCACTCATGCTTGTAGTTAATCCATATAACTGTGTGTAGTTTTACTGACTCTCCTTTATGTTGTTGCTGAACTACTGACTGGTTAGTTACTAAGTTTGTCATGTGTTTGAACTTTGCTGGGTGGAAAAAGAAATTATTGTTCCCATTTGAAAAATATTCTTAAAAACTTACACTTAAAGAAAAGATTGGTCTCTTGATTCACAGAGACCAGTGAATCCCCACCACAGTCAGGGGACTGTGAACCAATCAACAGCAAGGATGGAGCACTTCCTGGACTAACTACATTGTGTTAAGCACAATTAAGGACTAACCTGGATTCCCTGCCCAGTGCAGCAAGACACAAAATGACACACCCAGTTTTGTGTAGACAGATTTTTTGGAGATTTCCAGATTTGTAGGCTCCTCAAGACCCGCTCGCTCTGAGGAGAAAGACCCTAAGAAAGAGAGCACCTACAGAACAGTGAGGTAGAGACTGCTTTTATTGCCTGTGCGGAGGAGAGACACAAACACATCCTCCGCATATGTGACTGTCCTGTAGCCAACAACTCACTCCGAGCTGACCATCTCACATCAAAAAACTCTATGGGACAGCCCTGCAGCGGCCAAACGGAGAGAAATAAAAGGTGATAAACGGACTCCAGCCCTGCAGCCGAGGACTCGCCTACGTCTCTCCTGGAAACCTGCTGGCACGCTGAAGTTCAATTAACCCACAGTGGAACAGACTGAGCCTCAGTAAACCTGAGGTCAGACAAGTAACCCATGGCTGTGCTGGTTGTCTCACACTAATCTCAGTTGGTCTCTAGAGATACTTAAGAGCTTCTTCCTAAACTGCTGTTTAGACCTCAGACTCAAACACAGAACATGAATTGATTTCAAGATTTCTTTTTCACCACTGCATATAACCTATGGTTATACTGTTACAATGTTTTATTTGTTAATACATCTAGTTTCTCTGACCAGTTCTCCCTCTGTTTTCCCCTATGTAAATAGCATGTATCTACCATGTAAATAGTTGAATAAATATTAAAAAGGCATCTGTGACTGGCATCATCTATGTTATTTCACACAGTAAATACGTCACTGAATCAGGGAACTCTGATTGTAGACTGATATCCTGTAGTACTCATTAATTGACTGGTTGATCTGCCATCAAAAATTATGAAGATGGTTTATGATATTCATATTTCTTAAACCAGACATAATATATAATAATAATACAATGTATAAATAATAAATAAATAATACAATGTAGAGAGCTTTTCTACACTCAAGTCCACTCAAAGCACTTTTACACTTTGCCCATTCGCCCATCCGCTCACACACCAATGGAACTGTCACCAGGGCAACTTGGGTTGGATTCTCTTGCCCAAAGACACTAAAATATGTGGACTAGTGAAGCCAGGGATTGAATCACCAACACTGGTTCATGACTGACCTGCTCTACCTGCTAAGCCACAGCCTCTATTTCATTGCAATAGAGAAGCAAAGACAAAAGCCAGTGTTAGACCTATCTCCCACAGTTTCCACCCAGAATTAAGAGGCCCTTGACTATCAAAATGCTGGACATTTTCGAGGGTTTTGGACCTGTGGACATGTTCTGTTAACAGCAGTGTAATGTCTTTGTGGGTCCTTATGCTTTCTGATATAGACCTCAACCACAGTGCTCAGTTTCAATATTTCTTCTTGGTGTGAATGCACTGATGGGCTGTTAGAGCACTTGACCTAAAGAAAGTTTTTCCACACTGGTCACACCAGTACGTTTTCTTTGCCGTATGAACATGTTGATTAATCTCTAAACTTTGCAATGTTGTGAGGGTCTTGCTGACTCCCTTTCTTCTTTTCTATTTGTAAAAAAGGAAGAAAAAAGCAAAATGGAGAGAAGATATAAGATAACATGATAGAACAATCTAAAACCATAAATGACATATACAACGTTACTCTGAAACATGAAATCAGAAACTTTCCTTGGAGTTCCATTTCATTCCAAAGTTGTAAAGTTGTGTCTCATCTACATATATTGTCATTTCTAAAATATTTATATGTTTGCCTCACCTCAATAGCTTTTCTTAATATTAACATTACTTTTAACTTTTTATCATCTTTTCATTTGTAAACATCCTTAAATGTCTCTAACCTTGTGCTCTCTCTCTCTCTCCCCTAGTTTGTGCTCTCTCCCTCTCTCTCTGTGCTCTCTCTGTACCTTCTGCAGGTGTCCCTGGTCCTGGAGCTGTATATTGCTGATGTGCAGTTACTGGTCCCACCAACCTGCAGTGTCTATTTGTTGTTTATTGTTGCTGTTCTTTTCTCTCTCCTCTATCCAGTCACCCCAACCGGTTGAGGCAGATGGCCGCCCAAACTGAGCCCGGTTCTGCTGGAGGTTTTTTCTTCCGTTAAAGGGAGTTTTTCCTCTCCACTGTAGCTAAGTGCTTTCTCATAAGGGAATTGTAGGGTTTTTAGTTTTAGTTTTTGTGAAGTGCCTTGAGATGATTTGTATTGTGATTTGGCGCTATACAAATAAAATTGAATTGAATTGAATTAAACAGAGGACACAATGAATGAAGTGCAGCATCATATTTAAAGCACTAGCTTAAGTTTGAAATTAAAGAATTTCTCTTAAGTCTAAATTAATTTTTCTTTTACCCAAATTTGGTTTTCAGAAACAGCCACTGAAAAATCTGGTAAGGATTATTTTTAAGTTAGACCAAGTTTTACGACTCGGTGCCAAACAGACCCTGGTCTGTCAACCACCACAAGACCGAGAAAACTGACCAACATAAGAGTGAGGACACCAGCTTGGTGACAAAGACTCTGAGCCTGCCGCTTAGAGAAGTCTTGGAACTCCGAATGATTCCACTCTGAGGACCAAATGGCCTCTGAAGCAGACTTTCTTGTCCTGGTTGCATAGTAACCTCAGCAAGCTCCAGGTGATGGCTTGCAGCTAAGTACTCTGTGGTGAACAGCTGATGTCTCAAACTGCAAAAACATAGAAATATTTTTCCCCAAATCTTCCTTTAAACTATAGAACTTAGTACCTCTAGTAACTCTAACATGATGTAACAAATTTCAACCATCGTTACTGACAAGTTCAGTCCATAAATTCCATTAATCTATTCCATTGTTCATCATGTATCATTTTAATCAGTGTTCTTTCCCATGTCCTCTTTTCCTGTGTACCTATGGAAATAAATGGAAATACAGAGTAGCATAAGTAGCATATCAGAGTATCAACACTCATCCTTAGTAAACTAGCTGGGTAATGGCTCAGACTGTTTTATTCAGGACTGGGTGAAACCAAGAAAACACACACCCGGAAACACATAAACATAAAGACTGGATTTTAGACGCTTCCAGACTTGAACTAAAATTAGAAGGAACAGAGGACACACGGACCATTGACTCTGGCCTCTTGATGAAGCCTTTTCTATCGATTAAGTCCTGAACACTGACCTGTTGATCGCTGGGGACAGAGGACTGGACCTCCTCGATCCTGTAGGAGGGGTCGTTGCTTCTGTGCTCCGGGTCGGTTAAATCTTGATCTTGATTCTCCTCTTTTATTCTGCTCTTCCACTGGTCGTGGTCAATAAATTCCGGCTCCTGATCCCCCTCTTTAATTTCGGTTTTGTTGTGGTTGTAGTAGACAGAGTCTGGCTGCTGTTTCTCCTCCTTTGTTCCCCACATGTAGCCGTCCTGGTCGACGAATCCCGGATCCTCTTCCTCCTCTTTTGTTTCGGTTTTATAGTGGTCCTGGTCGACGAATCCCAGGTCTTCTTCCTCCTCTTTTAGTCCGGTTTTATAGTGGTCCTGGTCGATATAATCCGAGTCCTGCTTCTCTACCTTCATCGCTATTGTAGTGGTCCTGATCGATTAAATTCATGTTCTGATTCTGTGTTTCACGCTGCCACGTTGCTGCTCAGAAGTTGTTTCTTTGTTGTCCTGAGTTTTTTCTTTTTCTTCTTTCTTTTAAATGGCGGTTGACAATCCATCTTAAAGGTGCATTAGCGCCACCAACTGGACTGGCGTGTGGAACAGAGGTCTGACAAAAAACTACAGTGCTGCTTCAAAGTTTGTGAGCCCTCCAGACATGATCAGGTTTGTGTAAAAAAAAAAAAAAAAAAAAGAATAACCTAATCAAATGTACATCCAAAACCCAATTTGTGAAGTAGACTTCCAAATGATGTAAACAAACCAAAAAAAGGATGTATTGTCATTATTTATTGAACAAAAGGGGTTAATCTCACAAAAACTGCCCACTCCTCCTTACAGAACTCAACAGTTGAGAGAGGTTGGAAGGATATTTGGCATGTACCGCCCACTTCAGGTCTAGCCACAACATTTCGATTGGATAGAGATTTGGACTTTGACTAGGCCAATCAAGAGTGTGAACCTTTTTTCTTTAAACCATTCCTTGGTGGATTTGCTTCAATGCTTGGGGTTGTTGTCTTGTTGCATCACCCATTTTCGGCCCAGCTTCAGCTCTCTGACTGACGGCAGGAGATTCTCTTCAAGAATTTGTTGATAGGACTGAGAATTCAAGTTTCCCTGAATAATATGGAGTCGCCCTGGCCCGGAGGCAGAAAAGCAACCCCAGACCTTCGCATTTCCACCACCATGCTTAACTGTTGGTAGGAGGTTCTTTTCCTGGAATTCAGTGTTGGCTTTTCTCCAAACATGGCAGCTTTGATTATGACCAAATAAATCTATTTTGGACTCATCTGTCCAAAGAAGAGAAGGCCTCTGGTTTGTCCAAATGCTCTCTGGCAAAGTTGAAACGGGCAGCTTTGTTCTTTTTTGAGAGCAGAGGCTTCGTTCTAGCAACCCTCCCATAAATGCAATGCCTGTTCAGCTTTCACCTGATTGTAGACACATGTACATTTACCCCAGATGCTGCCAGAGAGGTCTGCAACTTTCTAGAGGTGATGTGTGGGTTGACCTTTATCTCATTTATTATTTTTCTGGTGCTTCTTGATGATAATTTTGATGGGCGTCCACTTCTAGGCAGAGTTGTGGTCATGTTGAATGCCCTCCATTTGTAGATGATTTGTCTTACAGTGGATAGATGGAGTTGGAATCTCTTGGAGATGGTCTTATCGCCTTCCCCAGACTGGCGGGCAGTCACCACCTTCTTTCTGATGTCCTTGGATATCTCCTTTCCTCTTGGCATTGTTTGACTCCTTCGCACCACAGTGGTGGTGGTCTCTCTTTTAATCAGTGTTGCCCAATCACTTTCCTGTGTTTTACGCTGCCATGTTGCTGCTCAGAAGTTGTTTCTTTGTTGTCCTGAGTTTTTTTCTTCTTCTTCTTTTTCTTTTTAATGACGGTTGACAATCCAGCTTAAAGGTGCATTACCGCCACCAACTGGACTGGGAATTCCAGCGTCTTTCCAGTGTCTAAAATTAGTGTCCCAATTTCCTATGTACATCAGTAATTAACCATTTACAAATTCCCCATTAAAGGTAGCCCCATTTGCACATCACAATATCTAGGGTAAAAAATGCTCTTTAAACTGTCCCTGTAATTATGAGGATTTTCACTCATTTTGCATTTACCAAAACGTGGAACCAAACTAATGCAGTTAACATTGCCAGTGTCTGTTGTATGAGAGTGGATCATTTTTTAGACATGTTTTGTAGCACCTCCCTCTAACATCAACATCTTTTCAGAAGGACCATTTCTGCCTCCATAGACTGTATTTAAACAAAACTAACAAACACCAAAAGTCCAAAAAAGGGGCCGATCAAGGACTTGCCATTAAGGTTATAAGCTAAGGCAGGAAAACTGAAATTCCCCCATGACAGACCCCAGACAACTATTGCCACAGATGCTCATTTTCACATGACAAATAAAGCCACAGAGAACTTGAAGCATACGTGTTCTGTAGGCCAGGTTGCGATCCCACAACCAAACTGAACAGTGAAATGAACTACTAACAGATTTGGACTTAAAGGAAAGTCTGTAAGTTATTGCAACAGTGCTGTTATTTCCTCTGATTGATTTTTACAGCAGATGTGTCTCTCTCTCTCTGTCTTATATGGTTTCTGTCTCTTTCAATGAATGATGAACAACTCCTGTGCAGTCGAGCTGCTTCTTGTGTCAATGCACTTCTGACGGTGTCTCTGTGACATCATGTCCAAGAATGTTTAGACATTAAAGACATCAAGGGTCTGTCAGAGTTATGACACACACACACGCTTCTGGAAGGGCCAGGGTATACACATAGAAAATACACTCATATATATATATATATATATATATATATATATACAGTGGGTACGGAAAGTATTCAGACCCCTTTAAATTTTTCACTCTTTGTGTCATTGCAGCCATTTGCCAAAATCAAAAAAGTTCATTTTATTTCTCATTAATGTACACTCAGCACCCCATCTTGACAGAAAAAAACAAATGTAGAAATTTTTGCAAATTTATTACAAAAGAAAAACTGAAACTGAAATATCACATGGTCGGTAGACACACATGGACTCAGTTGTTTCAAATTCCTGTAACTGTTGGAAGAACTACTGAGATCCTTTACTTAACAAAATGTATAAATAAGAGTAAACGTGTACAGTCGTCAAATTGTACCACAAATATCTAAGAATATGTAAATAATAATATAAATATAATGATTCAATTCAATTCAATTCAATTTTATTTGTATAGCGCCAAATCACAATACAAATCATCTCAAGTCACTTTACAAAAACTAAAACTAAAAACCCAACAATTCCCTTATGAGCAAGTACTTGGCGACAGTGGAGAGGAAAAACTCCCTTTAACGGAAGAAAAAACCTCCAGAAGAACCGGGCGATCAATAAAGTTTGATGATTATATTGCATTTTGTTTGATTAATGTGATTAATGTGAGTTAGCAGACAAATTTACTGATAGAAGACAATTTGATTTGTCGTTTAAATCAAGATTTCCATTTTATCTCTTTTTCAGCTCAGTTACAAATCAGACCTGTTTTTAGACTGGTTTGTTCAAAGCACAGAAAGCAGAAATGCTAATAATAAAATCAGTTAATTCCTGCTCATGTCTAAACATGTTATAGCTAAACTGAATTCATCTGTTTTTACCAGAGTTTAAACAACGTCAAAGTACAACAAGTGAATTTGTTAGTTCTTGGCCTAATATGTCACCTGTAAAACACTGACACACACAGTTTGTTGGAAGTAGTCACCAAAAGTTGGGACACCTGTAGGAATTGTTTGCATCCATATTCAAGGCTCCATTTACTTCTACTGCTGCAAAGAAGATGGAAGTAACCCACTTTTCTTTACCTCAGACAGTACCAGAAGAACATGTTTTGGACTTTTAATGTGAGGAAAGAAGGACTTTTCCTGGGTTGCTGTGGCTCAGTTGGTTAAAGTACCTGTCTTGTAAACTGCAGCAGAAACAAAGTTTGAAGTGAGTGGCAAACTTATCATGGATTGGAGCTAAGGAGAACAGTTTTTTCTTTGAAAAAGATGAGGGCAGCTGATCATGGTCTGAAAGCTTGATGATGGAGGAACAAGTCCACTTGTTTATTAATGGTACAGTTATGTCTGCAGGTCCAAAGAACAGCTGGACACAGAGACTTAACTGTAACTCCAAAGCAGCTTATCAACCCAGAACCTCTTGCACCCTAAGCAAGAAACACTGTTAGACCAACAAGTATCAACATAGCAGTAACATAGGGGCCTGCTGTCTTTCATATAAAATCTCACAAATCCTGTTTCACAGTGTTTGTATTTATATTTAGGTTTATATTTCTATATACAAACTGTTACATTCAGAAAAACCTACATACAGATCAGTCTGACACAGGCACCAGGAATGACTGAACAAGATGTAGGAACAACCAAAAATGGAGATTCAATGGCATAAAGTGCTTTTATTTTCAGCATTGAAACAAGTGACAATATGACAAAGGGAAAATAGTGTGAGAGTAGAGAACGACTGGTTTAGCCTTAAAGAAATGAAACTAATAAAACAAAACAGACCTATCCAAACCAAACTATAATGGATAAACAAAAGGAAACAAAAAACAGCCAAAGGAAGAATAATTACATTTGGAAATTTGTTGTACATGAAGCCCATCATACAGAAGTATGACTACATACATACTTAGTGCAGCTGTACTGAGCAAGTATCTTACACTTTCCAGCAGTAGCAGAAGATGGACACATCAACCTAATGGTTGTGTCCAGCATGCTGAGATCACTTTTTGGATTTTATGCTTTGGAGCTTCAAACAACTGTTAATGCTGGAAGAACTAGGACAGCATAATGGTAGTGGTGGGATTTGAACCCACACCTCAACTGAGACCTGAAACCTCACACAGGTCTTGTTAATGTTCATCTGAAATAATGTGGTCATATGTATTGTAAGTAATTGTGTGAAAAAGTTCAACACCAAACCATTGCATGCTTCCTTCAAAAGCTCGGTTGGTAGAGCAGAGGGCTGTTGGTTAGAATACCAGTTATTCTTGGGTTGCTGGTTCAACTCCAGGTTGAAGAAAAGTGGTTTTGGTTTGGTGTCCTGTGTATCTACTGACATTGGATGGATGGATGTAAAACAAGATCTGACGATACGTGATGTGTGGTATGAAGTCAGTTTCTGGATTTATGAAATAGTTGAACACCTGGCTGCTCTGTGATACCATTGATGGCAGACATCCTGAACAAACACAGCTTTTTCTAAATAGCCAAGTTTCTGCACTTTAGTCTCTCTAGCTGCTATATTTTCCATAGCAGTGTTATGTGAATTCAAAATTCACACATTCAGGTATAGTAACTGTCAGGATGCTAGAACGATCTAAGACACTGCATTCAAGTTACAGTCTCCTCTGGAGTAGTGATGGGTGATATCACAAAATTTGGTATCGATTCGATACCAAGTAACTACAGGGCCAGTATTGACGATACTGCTGCCGATACTTTTTGCACCTTAAAGGAAAATCATCATTGCACAGGTTGATTAATATCTTTATTGCAATGGCAACATGAATAATGCTCATGAACATAAATACTTGTTTAAATGCTAATAATAAAATGATAATAAATTAGATCAATAAGTAAATTAAATACAAATATGAAAAAATATATATTTTAAATTATAATAAATGAAATTCAAATTAATACAAAATAAAATTAAAATGCTGCCGTGCCTCTCAGCACTGAGACGGAGGAGGTCCCCCCACGCTGCAGAGTGGAGGGAATAATACTTCCTTCCACAGTGCATGACTGGCTCTGGAAAGATCTGACATCTGATTGGCTGCTATAATCATGTAATACGGAAGACCATTTAAAATACGCTTGGGCTAGTTTTCACACATCCAGAACTCTCAGAAGTGAAAACTAATTGCACGTTTTTTATTAGGAGTGGTATCAAGCGATACTTAAGAAAGTATCGACTCCAAAGTGTCGACAAGCGGGTATCGAAGCATCGATTCCAGAGAGTCGATATTCCCATCTCTACTCTGGAGGTGTGGGTTCAGATCAGAGGGGGAATCACATACAATCATGTGAATCCCCTAGAGAAAGGACGGCCAGTCTTATAATGTGCAGTGTCAGGATGGCTAAGCGGTCTAAGGCGCCACACTCAAGGTTTTATTCTTTCCTCATATTACAAATATTTTGACTTTACTTTTTATCATTTTTTCTTTACAGTTTTAGTTGCAGTCAAATAAGGCAAAATCCAGATTTGTCCACAGCAAAATATTACAATTTGATGGAGAGATTGTGGATGCCTTGAACAGGCGTATTTCCATTAGAAAAATAGGGGGAAAAAACATTTGTTTAACTGTTCAAAGCAGTGATGGAGGAACAGCAAGTCCACTTGCTTATTAATGATGTTGTAATGTCTCCAGGTCCAAGTAACAACTGGGCATAGAGTCGTAACTGTGACTTACACTTCACAGCAACTTATACATTTGTGTTTATGTTATGAGTGGTAAGCCTCCATCCACATTCTATTGCTGCTGTAGTTGCTGGGTCCTCATCAACGTCGGCCACAGCACAACTGCCAGGAGCTCTTGGCAGGTGATACAATAATGGGTCACAGCTATCATTGGTAAGCTCAGGCTGACTTTTCTGCAACTGAGGTGCAACAGTCCATAAAAATATCACTGCTTCTGCCTGCGTGGTGAGCAGTACACTTGTTCTCGGATCGGTCTTGCGTTCATTTGTCACGTGACAGCTACCAAGTCACTGTCGCGCTGTTAAACAATGGCAGGAGGATGCAGGACACAAGTCACTTTATTGTGGTGTGTATTTGCTTTCCTAGGTTTTTACATGGTTTGAATTGCTTGTGGCATTTTGTGTATTATAATTTGTCAGCTGAAGCAAACCATGTTGTCTTCAGTATCTAGTGTTTGAGAACCGCGGCCATTTTTACAACGGCCACAAGAGGGCTACAGCGCCACCTGCTGTAAAATGAACGAAATGAGCGAAATAACTCAAAATGATTCGTTCAATTTACTGTTTGAGAGTTAAAGATCTGAGTCAGTTAAAAGAATCGAATTTCCCATCTCTACAGTGCTAACAACGGAGCAAAGGTGGCTGAGGATAAGCCTTCATGGTCTTCATGAGGTGGGAGGTCAAGGCTACTGGTCTGTAGCGGTTTGGCTCCTTAGAGTGCAGAGTCTTAGGTCTTCCACAGGAAAGGGACCATCTCCAGACTCAGGCTCAGGTTGAATAAGCACCAGTATCCTGACAGTGCCAGTCAGTGGCCGAAACTCCTGGTTACTGCATGATCCAGACAGTGCCGGTGGATAGAACAATCAAAAGGTCTTTACTTAGAAGTAATAAACACAGTTTAGTAGAACCCCTAGATCTATTCCAAGTGTGAAGAAATCTGCTGAAAGGATAGACACACTCCATTGGTGGAAAATGTCTCTCCAATGCAGACAATAGTTTCTTTACCTGTGGTGTTCAGTTGCAGTACTAATATTGATATGACTTCACATTTGTGTAGATTTTTTTCAACCACTGCAGGATGTTGTTATAATTTGTACTGCTGGTTACAGTGATAACAATGTTTCCAACTAAAAGCTAATCCAGCATCAATCTATTCCTCAATTAACTTTAGCACTTATCCTTTCAAATGACAGTGGGAGGGCGGTTGATGGAGCCGATCTCAGCCAACAGGGGCAGGAGGCAAGGTACATCAAGGAACAATCACCACTTTTACCCTGGGCTAAACTATGGAGATAGTCCATTGTGCCAAGAAAATGTGGTTGTCACGTGTCAAAAGGTAAAGGTGCCTTTGGTTTCATCCTCTACACATCAGCTGCTCTCTGTGCTCTTCAGAGAGTGTACTGGCTGCTATGTGCGAGGATCCATGGGTTATCACTATGATGGTTATTACTGGTCATTCCAGAAGCTGCGTACTCACTTCGCTGTTGTGCCTCACAGCAGGCTGACCAGTAGGCTTTACTTGCAGTAGTCCACTACATCCTCCTCCTGGCCATGGATGGTGATGGGCTCCACTGATATTGTGGTAGAAATTTCTTTAAGTTTGACAGTTGCTAATTCTCAGAAAACAACCACAAGTGTGATGAATCATCTCAGTTTAATCACGGGCCCGGAGAGGACGTACTTGCAGAATGTCCTCTGCCGTCTGTGTTAAAAGACCAGTTTATATACATTTTGACAAGAAAGGGGTGGACTAATCTTGAACAGACTCCACGTTTGTTCAGGTACTATCTTCAGTCTTCTTACCATCAAAGAAACAAATTGTTGGCAGTTATTTACAACCTTCTACCCTAAAACACTAAACCAATAAAACAGACAGAACCACATACCATGAAAGGGTCAAGCAAACATTCAGCCCCCACATTGGTTTAAGTTAGTGACCATTTGTTCTGTTGTAAAATCCTCACATGTCCCCCTCCTGAAATCCATGATGAGCTCCTTCATCTTGTCCACATTCAGGAGCAGGTGGTTAGGCTGAGACCACTCCACAAAGTCTCTGGTCAGTGTCCTGCACTCCAACTCCTTTCAGGTCCAATGACATGAGCTTCTTTGAGAAGGCTGAGCAGACATAGATAGAAGCACAGCTCACACTGCCTAGTTTTTGAAAGACCATATGCAACAACCACATTCGTGAGGACACTGAATGTGGGTTGTGTTGATTCAGGGTTCCAGCTAAGCCTTTAATAATTCAGCACATCAAATTGAGCTACAAAGAGGTTGGTTGACAGCTATGTAAAAGCTACCTTTGATAAGCTCAGGCTGAGTTTTCTGAGACACAACGGTCAGTGCATGAACTATGTTTCTGCCTGGTTTTGAACCAGGGACTTTTCACATATAAGGCGAACACAATGACCGCTACACTACAGAAACTGACACACCCTTTAGGCTGAGAACATGGTACTGGGAAATGCAACATTGTACAATAAGCCCATAGGGCACTTCCCTTGGAGAATCTAAATTTAAATGATCCAACTGTGTGTCATCTTTAGGAAATCATAAAGGAGTCCTGAGAAATTTCTTGAAAACATACAGTTGTGCTCCTGTAGTGTAGATGTTAACATGTTTGCCTTACACACAGAAGGCCCCTGCACCAGCCTTGGAAGTTGGAAAAGAACTACAACATGGTAATTTACAAATGTTTTTCCATTGGCCCATGAATCAAACCCAGGCCTGATTTGATGGAGGGCAGTTTGTCCAGTGTTCTGTTCCTCACTGGATGAAACATCTCCATATCACTGCTGATAACGTGCAGTCCATACTTTTTACACATTTCAGAGTGTGTATTTGTTTTCTGCATTGTTTAAAAGTAGTCTCCCATTAAAATACAGACCACCCCTATTTAGCTACTGAAAGCAGACAGGATCAGTCTCCAGTCTCTTGCTTTTTTTTTTTTTTTTTTTTTAAACAATACCTAACAGCAATTAAAACTTTCAATATTCATGAAATACAAAAGAATAAAAAAAACACACCCTAAACAATATATTCTTAAAAGATCCCCACACCAGCCCATCCTTGTAATGGACAAGTTACCTGCCACATAACTACCGTTTCCCTCCATCCCCACAATTGATACCCAAGAATGTCATGACCCGGGCATTTTGACTTCCTGCTTTGTGCTTTTATGTTGAAGGGTCATGCAGGATTTAGATTTGGTCATGTTTTGTTCTCTTTACATTGTCCTGATTTCGTTAATTCTTTTCACCTATCTCTTGTTTAGTTCTTTGCTTTATATGCCTTTGTTCATCCACAGTGTAGTTGCCAGGTTGTCGTCAAATGTTTGTCAAAGACTGTTTTTGGATTTTGTGATCATGGACTGCTCTTTGTTTCTCCAAGATTAGGTTAAGTAGTTTCTTTTCTTTATGTGTTTTGGTTTCCAAGACTTTTCTTTGTTCACGGTTTTTGGTTTGCTTTCTCTGAACTCCCTCCCATGTCTTGTGCTCATGTTTCCTTTGTGTCTGAGTAGATGTGTCTTGTTCCCTTAGTGTTCACCCTCATGCCTGGTCTTCCCCTCTTCGTGTTCATGTTTCCCCATGGTCTGATGTGTCCCCAAGTATGTGTGTGACCCAGACCTTCATGTTAGCATGTTAGCGTTCCCTTTTCATGTTCATGTTTTCCCCGTGGTCTGATGTGTCCCCAAGTACGCGTGTGACCCAGACCTTCATGTTGGTGTTCCCTTTTCATGTTCTTGTTTCCCTTGTAGGCTGGTGTGTCCCCGTTGTGAGTGACCCAGATCCTCATGCCTTGTCCTCCTGTTCATGTTTTCCGTAGTCTGGTGTGTTCCCCATTGTGTGTGTGACCCAGACTTCCGTGTGCTCACGTTCATGCCTTGTCCTCTGTGTTCAGGTTTCATATTCCCTTAAAGTCTGGTGTGTTCCTGGTGTGTCTGAACCCCTGTCTTGTCCTTGTAGACCTGTGTGACCCCAGTGTGTGTGTGTCCCAGGTCCCATGCCTTGTCCCCTCTGTTTTCATGTGTTCACATCTCCTGTAATTCATGTTTCGTTTTCAAGTTTGAGTTGAAAGAAAGCCTTTGTTTTGAACCTTGAGTATCAGAGTGGTTGCATTTTTGGTCCTAAATAATTTTAACCCCCCAAATTGTGACAAAGAAGACCCCCCCACCAAACACATGTCCAAATAAATCCTCCATCCACATCGCCACAAAAACCCCAAAATCAAATTCAAATTATATATCCCCCACCCATCCAGTTGATTAATTCAATTCAATTCAATTCAATTTTATTTGTATAGCGCCAAATCACAATACAAATCATCTCAAGGCACTTTACAAAAACTAAAACTAAAAACCCAACAATTCCCTTATGAGCAAGCACTTTGCGACAGTGGAGAGGAAAAAACTCCCTTTAACGGAAGAAAAAAACCTCCAGCAGAACCGGGCTCAGTTTGGGCGGCCATCTGCCTCGACCGGTTGGGGTGAGTGGATAGAGCAGAGAGAAAAGAACAGCAACAATAAACAACAAATAGACACTGCAAGTTGGTGGGGCCAGTAACTGCACATCAGCGATAAACAGCTCCAGGACCAGGGACACCTGCAGAAGGTACAGAGAGAGAGAGAGAGAGAGAGAGAGAGGGAGGGAGAGAGCACAAACTAGGGGAGAGAGAGAGCACAAGGTTAGTAACATTCAATGGTGGAATATACATGAGGTGGGAGAGAAGGGGGGGGGGGGGGGTTAGGGTAGGGGAGCTCAGTGCACCGATGGTCCTCGGACAGTCTAGGCCTATAGCAGCATAACTAACTAAGGGATGGTTCAGGGTTGCCTGAAGCCAGCCCTAACTATATGCTTTGTCAAAGAGGAAGGTTTTAAGTCTAGCCTTAAAAGTACAGAGAGTGTCTGCCTCCTGAACCCAGGCTGAGAGCTGGTTCCACAGGAGAGGAGCTTGATAGCTAAAGGCTCTGCCTCCCATTCTGCTTTTGAGAACTCTGGGAACCACAAGTAGGCCTGCACTCTGAGAGCGAAGTGGTCTATTGGGATAATATGGTACTATGAGGTCTTTAAGGTATGAAGGAGCTTGATTATGAAGGGATTTGTATGTGAGAAGAAGGATTTTAAATTCTATTCTATATTTTACAGGGAGCCAATGAAGAGAAGCCAATATAGGAGAAATATGATCTCTCTTGCTAGTTCCTGTCAGGACTCTGGCTGCGGCATTCTGGATTAATTGGAGGCTTTTTATTAAGATATTAGGACATCCAGATAGTAATGAGTTACAGTAATCTAGCCTTGAGGAAACAAACGCATGGACTAGTTTTTCTGCATCATTTTGAGACAGGATGTTCCTAATTTTGGAAATGTTGCGCAGGTGAAAGAATGCAGTTCTAGAAATTTGTTTTATGTGTGAGTTAAAGGACATGTCCTGGTCAAAAATAACTCCAAGGTTATTAACAGTAGTGCTGGAGGCCAGGGCTATGCCATCTAGAGTAGCTGTAATTTTAGAGAAGTTATTTCTGAGATTTTTAGGCCCAAATATAATGACTTCTGTTTTCTCCGAGTTTAAAAGTAAAAAGTTACTGGTCATCCAAGCCTTTATGTCAGTTAGACAGGCTTGAAGTCTGGTTAACTGGTTTGTGTTAACAGGTTTAATAGATAGATATAACTGAGTGTCATCCGCATAGCAGTGGTAATTAATAGAGTGCTTCCTAATGATATATCCTAAAGGAAGCATGTACAGGGTGAACAGAATCGGTCCTAGCACAGAACCTTGTGGAACTCCATAACTAACTTTTGTTCGTGTGGAAGGTTCATCATGGACATGAACAAACTGGAATCTGTCCGATAAATAGGATTGGAACCACTTTAACGCTGTTCCTCTGATACCAATCACATGCTCCAGTCTCTGTAATAAGATGTTGTGGTCAATGGTGTCGAATGCTGCACTAAGGTCTAGGAGGACAAGTATCGAAACAAGTCCATTATCTGAGGCTAAGAGAAGATCGTTGGTAACTTTCAACAGTGCTGTTTCTGTACTATGATGTGCTCTAAATCCTGATTGGAAATCTTCAAATAGTTCATTCCTGTGTAAGTGGTCTGATAGCTGCTTAGCAACAGCTTTTTCTAGGATTTTAGAAATAAATGGCAGGTTAGCCAAGACTCCTGGATCAAGACTAGGCTTTTTGAGTAAAGGTTTGATTACTGCAGTCTTAAAGGCCTGTGGTATGTAGCCTGATACTAGAGATAAATTTACCAAGTCCAATAAAGATGAGTTCATTAATGGCAGGGTGCCTTTAAGCAGTCTAGTCGGGATGGGGTCCAAGAGACACGTTGATGATTTCGATGAAGCAACTACTGATGTAAATTCAGAGAGATCTATAGGAGAGAAGCAGTCTAAACATAACTGAGGTCCTACAGATGATTCAAGAGCTACTGTAGTAAAAGATTCATTTATTGCAGGTATAGGAAGCATCTGCTGAATTTTCTCTCTAATAGTTGTGATTTTATTTGTAAAGAAACTCATAAATTCATCACTGCTGAGAGCTAAGGGAACACTGGGCTCAACGGAGCTGTGACTTTTTGTCAGCCTGGCTACAGTGCTGAAAAGAAACCTGGGATTGTTCTTATTTTCCTCTATTAGTGATGAATAGTATGCAGTTCTGGCTTTACGGAGAGCTTTTTTATATGTTAGTAGACTGTTTTTCCAGGCTAGAAAAATTTCCTCTAAGTTTGTGGAACGCCACTTCCTTTCCAGCCTTCGTGATGCCTGCTTTAAGGTACGAACATGTAAATTATACCATGGGGCTAGTCTTCTCTGAATCACTAACTTCTTTTTCAGAGGGGCTACAGAATCAAGCGTTAGTTCTCAAAGGGCTTACCATCATTAAGTATTTGAGTTGTTACAAATTGGCTGCTTCAGAATTTGATCCTTGCTAGTTATTTGACATCTTACTAATGACTGCACTCATGTTTCCATTACTCCCTTGAAGAAAGATTCTAGATGTTTCTGTATCATGTAGGTGTTCAAAAATAAAATAGTTTTTTGTCTGGTACATAGGGCATCACCTCTCTCTCATGTGTTCATCCCTAGCGCGGCCTTCTTTGATCGGGTTAAGATTGTTTTTCTGGGTTCTTGGGGTTTTCCCTGGGTGGCGTTGTTGACTTACTGCCTTTTATATTTTTTTTTTGTATTACCAATTTTACCCGAACGCCACACTTCCATTTCCTCAAAGAGGTGTTTTCCCATAGATTATATAAGCCGCTTCTGCCACAAGTAGTGATTTCTTAATGGAAAAAATCCTTCCACTCATAAGGCAAGCTGTCATATAGAAACATTTGTATCAGTTTCATTTGAAAAGCCAACTTTTTTGCCTCGAAGTCCATTAGTTTCAATTCTCCTGCCTCATATCCTGCTATCATTGTTTTATGTGCCACTACATGTGCTCTTGGCTCTCCCCCTCCACAAGACATTGGAAATGATGTTCTGGATTTTGGTCAAAATAGTTCCTGGCAGATCATAGAATTGCATAACGTATAGCGCTTTAGACGCTATGAATGCATTCACCACTGTTACTTTCCCTTTTATTGTTAGCTGCCTCATTTTCCACATGTTTAATAGGTTTGGCATCTTCTTTATTACCTCCTCCCATGTTGTATCTCTTGCTACTACGTAGTCTGGTCCTATTTGCACTCCCAACAAGATGTTTCCCACTGTTTGTCTAAAACCCCAGTCTGTTTCTCCTATCACTCCACCACAATCTTATTTCCGATTTTTGTATATTCATTTTAGCTCCTGACAACTTTTCGTATAATCTCAGATGTTCCATTGTCCGTTTTACACTCTTGCAGTCTTTCACCATAATGCTGACGCCATCCACGAACTGGACTATTCTGATCTGCCTACCTAGTGATGTTATTCCTTCTATCTGCTCATCCTGTTTAATGAGATTCGCCATTGGTTCTGCTGCAAGTGTGTACAACACTGGTGACAATGGACATCCTTGTCTGACTGATCTTTCTAACTTAAAAGCTTCTGTTAACACTCCATTACATTTCACACAGCTACTTGCAGTGCTATAGAGTAAATGGATCCAAGTCCTGAATCTCTCCCCAATCCCAAATTTCCTAAGCACTTCTTGCACAAAACCATGCTCCACTCTGTCAAAAGCTTTCTGCAAATCAATGCTCAGAAATATCCCTCCCTCTTCTGTCATTTTGCTAAAAATATTTCTTACTGTAAGAATGCCATCTGTGGTGTTTCTCGCTGGAATACTGTAAGCCTGTGATTCACTTATTATTGTTCCCATGACTGATTTCAAAATTTTATAATCAGAATTCAGTAGACTAATTGGGCTATCATTTTCCAAACTTTCCTTATCACACTTAATTTGGTATATCAGTGTGATGACCCCCAAAGTAAAGGATGCAGGAAGTTGTTGCATATGTTCCATTTCCTGAAACACTGCTAGTAAGATGGGACTGAGCTGCTGCCAATAAGCCTGATAAAACTTATTTGATAGACCATCTATTCCTGGACTCTTATTTTTCTTTAGGTTATTTCCTGTATCGTTAAAGGCCTCTCACAGTTCTCCTTTTCCACCTAGCTTATTGTGGTGTTAATGCTTGAAACTGTCTTCTCCATGTCCTCTGGGAGGACAGTTTGTCTTTTGAACAAATTTTGGTAAAAATTCTGTACTGTGTTATTCCCACTATTTCTGTGTGCACTCTTCCCATTTCATCTTTGATATTTTGGATGTGAGCTTTCGACTGCCTTGCTTTCTCCAATCCTAAAAAAACCCTGTATTTTTCTCTCCCTCAAGTATATACAGTGGGTATGGAAAGTATTCAGACCCCTTTTAAATTTTTCACTGTTTGTCATTGCAGCCATTTGCCAAGTATTCAGACCCTTTACAGTGACACTCATATTTAACTCACATGCTGTCCATTTCTTCTGATCCTCCTTGAGATGGTTCTGCTCCTTCATTAGAGTCCAGCTGTGTTTAATTAAACTGATTGGACTTGATTAGGAAAGGCACACACCTGTCTATATAAAACCTTACAGCTCACAGTGTATGTCAGAGCAAATGAGAATCATGAGGTCGAAGGAACTGCCCAAGGAGCTCAGAGACAGAATTGTGGCAAGGCACAGATCTGGCCAAGGTTACAAAAGAATTTCTGCAGCACTCAAGGTTCCTAAGAGCACAGTGGCCTCCATAATCCTCAAATGGAAAAAGTTTGGGACGACCAGAACTCTGCCTAGACCTGGCCGTCCAGCCAAACTAAGCAATCGTGGGAGACGAGCCTTGGTGAGAGAGGTAAAGAAGAACCCAAAGATCACTGTGGCTGAGCTCCAGAGATGCAGTAGGGAGATGGGAGAAAGTTCCACGAAGTCAACTATCACTGCAACCAGTCGGGGCTTTATGGCAGAGTGGCCCAACGGAAGCCTCTCTTCAGTGCAAGACACATGAAAGCCTGCATAGAGTTTGCCAAAAAACACACAGACTCCCAGACTATGAGAAATAAGATTCTCTGGTCTGATGAGACCAAGATTGAACTTTTTGGCGTTAATTGTAAGCGGTATGTGTGGAGAAAACCAGGCACTGCTCATCACCTGCCCAATACAATCCCTACAGTGAAACATGGTGGTGGGAGCATCATGTTGTGGAGGTGTTTTTCAGCTGCAGGGACAGGACGACTGGTTGCAATTGAAGGAAAGATGAATGCGGCCAAGTACAGAGATATCCTGGAAGAAAACCTCTTCCAGAGTGCTCAGGACCTCAGACTGGGCCGGAGGTTCACCTTTCAACAGGACAATGACCCTAAGCACACAGCTAAAATAACAAAGGAGTGGCTTCGGAACAACTCTGTGACCCTTCTTGACTGGCCCAGCCAGAGCCCTGACCTAAACCCAATTGAGCATCTCTGGAGAGACCTGAAAATGGCTGTCCACCAACGCTCGCCATCCAACCTGACAGAACAGGAGAGGATCTGCAAGGAAGAATGACAGATGATCCCTAAATCCAGGTGTGAAAAACTTGTTGCATCATTCCCAAGAAGACTCATGGCTGTACTAGCTCAAAAGGGTGCTTCTACTCAATACTGAGCACAGGGTCTGAATACTTATGACCATGTGATATTTCAGTTTTTCTTTTTTAATAAATTTGCAAATTTCTACATTTCTGTTTTTTTCTGTCAAGATGGGGTGCTGAGTGTACATTAATGAGAAATAAAATTAACTTTTTTGATTTTGGCAAATGGCTGCAGTGACACAAAGAGTGAAAAATTTAAAGGGGTCTGAATACTTTCTGTACCCACTGTATATTCCACCATTGAATGTCACTAACCTTGCGCTCTCCTCTCTCTCTCTCTCTCTGTACCTTCTGCAGGTGTCCTATGTCCTGGAGCTGTATATCGCTGCAGTTACTGGCCCCCCACCAACCTGCAGTGTCTTTGTTGTTTATTGTTATTATTATTTTATTTTAGGTTACATAGGGGGAAACAGAGACATTCAATTGTTATTTCATTTTATTTTCCATTACTTATTGTTTATTATTATTTATATTATCATTTATTTATATTATTATTATTTATTTTATGGTTGCTGTTCTTTTCTCTCTGCTCTATCCACTCACCCCAACCAGTCGAGGCAGATGGCCGCCCAAACTGCGCCTAGTCTGCTGGAGGTTTTTGCTTCCATTAAAGCTTCCACTGTCACCAAGTGCTTGCTCATAAGGGATTTGTTGGGTTTTTTTGTTTCCGTAAAGTGCCTTGAGATGATTTGTATTGTGATTTGGCGCTATACAATTGAACTGAATTGAGCTGACTTTCAAGACAAAAGTGGTGTAGACTGACCACATAAAGTCAGTATGTTGTCTTCTGTTTATGTCAGTTACACCTTCAGATAGTGTTTCCATAGTAACTGAGGTTATGGATATGTTTTTGGTTTTTCGCATTTTCATGACTCAAACATCAAATGTAAATTTTAAGAATAAACACAAATAAAGGGTCATATGATTCCAGGTCTGTTTTTTCTTTGAAATGCAAAGGAGTGAAGACAGACTGCTGCTCCTCTTTCTGTATTTATATATCATTATTACTATTGTAACTATTGTGGCATAGTGGAAACGTGCTGGACCCATAACCCACAGGTGAATGACTCACAAACATACTCTGCTAAAACAAAATACATTTGATAAAAATTGTGGAAAACAATATTAAAAATATTAAAGATATTAGTTCACATTATATTATTATTACATTATATTATCCACCCATCTATTATATATATCTGCTTCTTTCTAACCAGGGTCATGGGGATTTGTGGGAGTCTATCTCAACTCTCTTTGGGTGAAAGGCAGAGGTACACCCTGGACAGGTCACCAGTCCACCACAGGGCCACATATAGACAAACAACTATACACGACTTTTCTATAGACACAGGAATATATTACAGCAGAAGCGTGCTGGGCCCATAATTCAGAGGTCGATGCACTGAAACTGTCTACTACTCCCACAAGGAAGTTCATCAGCACAGGTGCTCCAGTCTGTTAGTGTGGCCACATCAATGCACTTTTCACCCACTTTGGTTCTTCCTCTATACTATGCAAATGCAGTACATGCAATACTTCCAGTTTGAATGTTCTGAAACAGAGATCATACCTATGTCTTCTCACGTTTATAATCTTTGAACGCCAAATAAGAGCTTCCACGACGAGGAGGGGATTCGAACCCACGTGTGCAAAACACAATGGATTAGCACCTCATCACCTGGTTTGCTGCAAAGGTAACTCTGTCTAATTACAGTCTAATGTTACTGCACTGATTCATAATCACCATGAAACTACCATATGAACATAATTCAAGTTAAACTGAGCTCTGCCCTATAACTATGATCAATTGTATGACCTGCATAAGACATAAATCTTAATATTAACTGCTTGACATAGATTGGATAACACCAAGGTCATGGGTTCCAGCCCCGATACTGGTCATTGTTTTGAAAAGACTGTAACTTTAGAATTGAGCTGAAATGCATCTGACAAAAGTCTAAAGTGTGAAATGTAATTGTAGGATCCAATCGTCTCTGTGCTCTACCCCTATTTCCAGGAGCAACTGAGGGCACAGTGTATATGGAGGATGAAAAACTATTTAAGATGTAAATAAATATATACATATACCAACAAAAATAGATTTAATCAATCAATACATGCATAAATAAAAGGATGTTCTCATACTTATATTAAAGAATAAATATACACTGACATAAATACAGAAACAATTAAAAGCAATTCATTTACAACTTTTCCCTGATGGGAAAACAAAAACAAAACACTCAAGTAAATTGTAATATGTGGTGAAAAGGGCCAGAAGATCCATTATCTTTACATAGTCATGTTTGGAGTGACACTAGAGCAGAGGTGGGCACTGAGGCCCAAAGCCCTGATGGTTTTCCAACTATCCCTGCCTTACCTCTGCTGACTACCTGGATCAGGTAATGGAAGGTACCAATTTGTTTTGTCTTCCACCATTTCCAGTCTGAGAATGTATGTTCCAGCTTGTGATTGGCTGAACACACCTGATCCAAGTAATCAGCAGTAATCAGCAGTATAGGGATAGTTGGAAAATAAGCAGAACAGTGGCCCTGGAACTCAAGGAACATGGGTAGAATATCCTTAGAGTTTAACTTACTGTAGACCAAACTACAACACATCTAGGAGGAGTCAAACTCCATCCACGAAGGGACTCAAACCCTCAATCATCTGATGCGAAGTCAGAAGTCCATTAGGCCACATAGTCAGACACAAAAACCCAGTAGTCACATATATTATGTCATTTTTTTTTTTGTACTAAACCATGAATCAATGACCAAGTTCTGGACAAACATAAAGGCAGATTAAAATCTGAATTGTCTTCTCAAATGCCTTCATGGCTAGAATCTGAATTTTACTTCATCACTTTCATCTTATAAATCATAATCTTGATTACAACATGCTTAACTACCGGTGTAGTGGTGAGCATAGCTGCTTCTGAAAAGTTGCCCTGGGTTTGATTCCCAGCCATCGCAAGTACATTAACACAACAAAAACAGATAACAAGATTGAATTTGTAGTAGTGGTTTCTATGAACAAGAAGTTTACAATCAGAACTATACTGAACCATTAACCTAACATTAGTTACTATAGACAGTGTCGGAAAGGATAACTAGCATCAACACACTGTGTTTGTGTGCTTCCTCTAACACACTCCTGAAACAAATCTTTAGACCAGGGTTGAAACATTACAAGTATTTGTATTTCATGCTTGTGGATCATAACCAGGTTGTAAGTAGTGGTTCAAAAGTTTATTGAAAACTAAATTTAAACTCAAACAGGTTGCTCATTACCTGATCAAAAGTTTTAGACCATAGCCCAAAAAACCCTAAGACAGAAATAAAAGTGTCAAAAAAGGACTCAGTAGTAAGGAACCCCACCATTTTGGAACTGGCATCAGTTTTTGTAAATGTCCTTTGTCATTAATGCCCAAACATTCTCAACTGGATTTAGATCAGGAGAACATGCAGAATGGTCCAACAGAGCAATGTTGTTCACCAGAAGTCCTTTGTCAGGCAGGCGTTGTAAACTACAGTGTTGTCCTGTTGAAAGACCCATTCAGATGAGGGTCAAGGGGATGCCAGCTGCATTATCTCCACATAGCCAGATGCTGTTTGATGCCCCTAAAAAATCTGAAGCTCCATTTTCCCATTGACAGAAAAATGAAACCTGGGTCATGATGGAGCCTCCTCTGCTGTGCTGTGTAGAAAACACCTCCAGTGGGATCTCCCTGTCATGCCAGTAACGTTGGAAGCCATCAGGACTGATTAAATTAAACTTTGAACTTTCATTGAACTTTCTTCCACCTTCCTAACAGCTGAATAAATCTTAAAAAGGCACCTGTGACTGGCATCATCTATGTTATTTCACACAGTAAATACGTCACTGAATCAGGGAACTCTCACTCCGACTGTAGACTGATATCCTGTAGTACTCATTAACTGACTGGTTGATCTGCTATCAAAGGACCTGGTGCTCCAAAATTATGAAGATGGTTTATCCATCCATCCATCCATCCATCCATCCATCTTCTTCCGCTTATCCAGGGCCGGGTCGCGGGGGCAGTAGCCGAATCAGGCATACCCAGACTTCAAAGATGGTTTATGATATTCATAATTCATGAACCAGACCTATTAAACACATTAATGTTCAATACATACAGCGGGGAAAATAAGTATTTGACACATCAGCATTTTTATCAGTAAGGGGATTTCTAAGTGGGCTATTGACACACAATTTCCACCAGATGTAGCCATCAAGCCAAATATTGAATTCATACAAAGAAATCAGAACATTTAAGTATACAAGTTGAGTCATAATAAATAAAGTGAAATGACACAGGGAATAAGTATTGAACACATGAAGATAAGAAGGTGCAAAATGGCATAGAAAGCCAGGAGATCACCTGAAATCTGTCAGTATTGAGAAAGCAACCCTGCCCCCTATCAGTACTAATTGATATCAGCTGCTTTAGTCCTAATTGATGGCCTATAAAGGCTTCTCATTACCCAGGAGGCACACAGGAAAGACTTCATGATGGGTAAAAGCAAAGAACTCTCTCAAGATCTTCGTAATCTTATCGTTGAAAAGCATTTTGATGGGAATGGTTATAGGCGCATTTCCAGAATGCTGAATGTTCCTGTGAGCACTGTGGGGGCCATTATCCGGAAATGGAAAGAGCATCAGTTCACCATAAACCGGCCACGATAAGGTGCTCCACGTAAGATCCCTGTCCGAGGAGTCCAAAGAATAATCAGGAGAGTTCTCCAAGACCCAAGAACCACTCGGGCAGAACTTCAGGAAGACCTTGCATCAGCAGGTACTGTTGTTTCAAAGAAAACTATAAGCAATGCACTGAACCGCCATGGCATCCATGCACGCTCACCACGTAAGACTCCACTGCTGAACAAAAAGCATGTTGAGGCTCGGTTAAAGTTTGCGAAAGAGCATTTGGAGAAGCCTGTGGATTATTGGGAGACTATAGTATGGTCAGATGAAAGCAAAATTGAACGTTTTGGCAGTCATTCTACACACCATGTTTGGAGAAGAAATGGCACTGCCCACTACCCCAAGAACACCATACCAACAGCTAAGTTTGGGGGTGGAAGCATCATGGTTTGGGGCTGCTTTTCAGCAAGGGGTACTGGCAGACTTCATATTATTGAAGGCAGGATGAATGGAGAAATGTACCGGGACATTCTGGATAAAAATCTGCTGCCATCTACCAGAAAGCTGAAAATGAAAAGAGGGTGGACATTTCAGCAAGACAATGATCCCAAACACAAGGCCAAGGAAACAATGAAGTGGTTTCAAAGAAAGAAAATCAAGTTGCTTGAATGGCCCAGTCAATCACCTGACCTAAATCCCATAGAAAGTCTGTGGAGAGAACTGATGATCAAAGTTCATAAAAGAGGCCCAAGGAACCTTCAAGATTTAAAGACCATTTGTGTGGAAGAATGGGCCAGAATCACTCCTGAGCAATGCAGAGGACTGGTCTCTCCATACAAGAGGCGTCTAGAAGCTGTGATCACCAACAAAGGCTTTTCTACAAAGTATTAAATAAAGTGTGTTCAATACTTATTCCCTGTGTCATTTCACTTTATTTATTATGACTCAATTTGTATACTTAAATGTTCTGATTTCTTTGTATGAATTCGATATTTGGCTTGATGGCTGCATCTGGTGGAAATTGTGTGTCAATAGCCCACTTAGAAATCCCCTTACTGATAAAAATGCTGATGTGTCAAATACTTATTTTCCCCGCTGTATATACTTAATACATATATATTTAATTTCACTACATTGTAGAGTGTTTTTCTACACTCAAGTAAACTCAAAGCACTTTTACTCTTTGCCCATTCACCCATCCGCTGACACTTCGATGGAACTACCACCAGGGGCAACTTGGGTTGGGTTTTCTTCCCCAAAGACACAAAAATATGTGGACTAGTGAAGCCAGGGATTGAGTCACCAACACTGCTTCATGATTGACCTGCTCTACCTGCTAAGCCACAGCCTCTATTTCATATTCTATTATTATTATTATTACTATTCATATTCTATTTGATAGCAATAGAGAAGCAAAGACAAAAGCCAGTCTTAGACCTATCTCCCACAGTTTCCACCAGCAATTAAGAGATCCTTGACTATCACAATGCTGGACATTTTCAAGGGTTTTGGTCTGGTGGACATGTCCTGTTTACAGCAGTGTAATGTCTTGGTGGGTCCTTATGCTTTCTGATATAGACCTCAACCAAAGTGGTCAATTTCAACATTTCTTCTTGTGTGAATGCGCTGATGGGCTGTTAGAGTACTTGACCTATTGAAAGCTTTTCCACATTGCTCACACCAGAACGGCTTCTCTCCAGAGTGAGTGCGCTGATGTGTTTTCAGGTGGCCTAAGTGGGAGAAGGCTTTTCCACACTGGTCGCACCAGTATGGCTTCTCTCCAGAGTGAATACGCTGATGTGTTTTCAGGGAGTCTAACCATGAGAAGGCTTTTCCACATTGCTCACACCAGTACGGCTTCGCTCCAGAGTGAATACGCTTATGGTTTTTGAGGTGGCCTAACATTGTGAAGGCTTTTCCACACTGGTCACAGCTGTATGGCTTCTCTCCAGAGTGAATGCGCTGATGTGTTTTCAGGTGGCCTAAGTGGGAGAAGGCTTTTCCACACTGGTTACAGCTGTATGGCTTCTCTCCAGAGTGAATGCGCTGATGTGTTTTCAGGTGGCCTAAGTGGGAGAAGGCTTTTCCACACTGGTCGCACGAGAACAGCTTCTGTCCAGAGTGAATACGCTGATGGCTTTTGAGGGAGCCTGACTCTGTGAAGGCTTTTCCACACTGGTCGCACGAGAACAGCTTCTGTCCAGAGTGAATACGCTGATGCCTTTTGAGGGAGCCTGAGTGTGAGAAGGCTTTTCCACACTGGTCACATCTGTACAGCTTTTCTCCAGTGTGAATGCGCTGATGGGCTGTTAGAGTACTTGACCTATTGAAAGCTTTTCCACATTGCTCACACCAGAACGGTTTCTCTCCAGAGTGAATGCGCTGATGTGTTTTCAGGTGGCCTAAGTGGGAGAATGCTTTTCCACACTGGTCGCACGAGAACAGCTTCTGTCCAGAGTGAATACGCTGATGGCTTTTGAGGGAGCCTGACTCTGTGAAGGCTTTTCCACACTGGTCACACGAGAACAGCTTCTGTCCAGAGTGAATACACTGATGCCTTTTGAGGGAGCCTGAGTGTGAGAAGGCTTTTCCACACTGGTCACATCTGTACAGCTTTTCTCCAGTGTGAATGCGCTGATGGGCTGTTAGAGTACTTGACCTATTGAAAGCTTTTCCACATTGCTCACACCAGAACGGCTTCTCTCCAGAGTGAATGCGCTGATGTGTTTTCAGGTGGCCTAAGTGGGAGAAGGCTTTTCCACACTGGTCGCACCAGTATGGCTTCTCTCCAGAGTGAATGCGCTGATGTGTTTTCAGGGAGTCTAACCATGAGAAGGCTTTTCCACATTGCTCACACCAGTACGGCTTCTCTCCAGAGTGAATACGCTTATGGTTTTTGAGGTGGCCTAACATTGTGAAGGCTTTTCCACACTGGTCGCACCAGTATGGCTTCTCTCCAGAGTGAATACGCTTATGGTTTTTGAGGTGGCCTAACATTGTGAAGGATTTTCCACACTGGTCACAGCTGTATGGCTTCTCTCCAGAGTGAATGCGCTGATGTGTTTTCAGGTGGCCTAAATGGGAGAAGGCTTTTCCACACTGGTCACAGTTGTACGTTTTCTTTGCAGTGTGAACATGCTGATTAATCTCTAAACTCTGCAATGTTATGAAGGTCTTCTTCATTCCCTTTCTTCTTTTCTATTTGTAAAAAAGAAGAAAAAAGCAAAATTGAGAGAAGATATGAAATAACATGATAGAACAATCTAAAACCATAAATGACATTTACAACATGTCTATGAAACATGAACATCATGAAAACTGTTTCCTTAGAGTGCTATTTCATTCCAAAGTTGTACGTTGTGTTGTGTCTCATCCACATATTTTGTCATTTATTTTTAAAACTATTTTTAACAGTTTTATTAACATTATTTATATATATATATATATTTATATATATATATATTATATAAACAATTATATATAATATATAACTTTAAACTTTTCATCATCTTTCATTTGTAAACAGAGGACACAACTCTCTGAAGTGCAGCACCATATTTTTAAAGCACTTACTTAATTTTGAAATTAAACAGTCTCTTAAATCTAAATTAATTTTTCTCTTATCCAAATTTGGTTTTCAGAAACAGCCACCAAACTGTCTGGTGATGATTACTTGACCAAGTTTTACGAAAATTGACCAACATAAGATTGAGTACGCCAGCTTGGTGACAAAGACACTCTGTGCCTGCAGCTTAGAGACCAGTCTTGGAACTCCGACTGATTCCACTCTAAGGACCAAATGGCCTCCAAAGCAGACTTTCTTGCCCTGCTTACATAGTAATCCAGCAAGCTCCAGGTAATGGCTTGCAGCTAAGTACTCTGTGGTGAACAGCTGATGTCTCAAACTACAAAAACATAGAAATATTTTTTCCCCCAAGTCTTCCTTTAAACTATAGAACTTAGTACCAAACTCTAACATGATGTAACAAATTTCAACCATCGTCACTGACAAGTTCAGTCCATAAATTCCATGAATCTATTCCATTGTTCATCATGTATCATTTTAATCAGTGTTCTTTCCCATGTCCTCTTTTCCTGTGTACTGTACCTATGGAAATAAATGTATTTAGATTTAAAAACCTGGTAATTTCATTTTTATTGTCTTTTTATAAGTCTCTGTTTGGTATGATCCCCTCCTTCAGATTTGAGATTTAATTTTAATAATAGTTCATTTTTATTGTGACTCACCTGAGAAAAGCCTGGTCGTCCAGTTGAAATTATTATTACAATATGAAGTAATAAACCACAATTGTAGTCCCTCTAAACTAAATGCAAACCTATGTATAGATATTGCCAAGATGGCGGGTGTATTGCCAAGATGGCGCCGCGGACGGCATTGTTATTTTTGTTAGTTTGTCCTGCACTTTGTTTCTGTAACTTAAGTTTCACTCGGGCTGAACTGCTAAGCATTCGGCAGCACTCCCAGGATATTTTTCCTCCAATTTTTGCACACTCGGACGTTTTGTGGAGCGTTTTAGTTGGCGGAGCGGCTGCGCTTCTCAGAAAGCGCAAACGCGGAAAGTGCGCTGGTGAAACTTCGGTGAAACCTCAGGACAGCGCTGCCCAGCATACATCTGGCGAATCTCCGCTCGCTACCCAACAAGATGGATGAAATACACCTGTACACGGTGGTGGGACATGCTTTTACATCAATGAGAGATGGTGTACAGATGTAACAGTGTTGAAGAAGATCTGCTGTCCTGACCTGGTAGTGCTTTTCATAAACTGTAAACCCTTCTACTCGCCGCAGGAGTTTTCCTCGTGCGTTCTGGTCAGTGTTTACATTCCCCTGCAAGCGACGCGCTGCATCAGCTGGCTGAGGAGATCGCAAACACAGAGCAGCAACACCCGGACTCTGTTTTTATCATCCTCTGTGACTTTAATAAAGCACACCTGAGCCATGAACTGCCCAAATTCAAGCAGCACATCAAGTGCCCCACCAGAGAGGGCAATATTCTGGATCACTGCTACACCACAATAAAGGATGCATATCACGCCGTCCCCAGAGCAGCTTTAGGACTCTCTGACCACTGTCTGGTCCACCTCATACCAACATACAGGCAAAAGCTCAAATCTGTTAAGCCTGTAGTGAGAACTGTCAAGAGATGGACCAGGGAAACAGAGCAGGAGCTACAGGCCTGCTTTGAATGCACTGACTGGAGTGTTTTTGAAGCTGCTGCCACAAACCTGGACGAACTCACGGACTCTGTTACATCTTACATCAGTTTCTGTGAGGACATATGCATTCCCACCCGGACCTTCTTAACATACAACAACGACAAACCGTGGTTCTCTGGAAAACTCAGACGGCTTCGTAAAGCCAAAGGAGATGCCTACAGAAGTGGTGATCGAGTCTTGTATAATCAGGCCAGGAACACACTGAATAAGGAGATCAGAGCAGCTAAGAGGAGCTACTCCAAAAAGCTGGAAAACCAGTTTACAGCTAACGACTCTGCTTCAGTGTGGAGAGGCCTGAGGACAATAACCAACTATAAGACTCCATCCCCCTCCTCAATAGGCAATCAAATGCTGGTGAACGATCTGAATGAGTTCTATTGCAGATTTGAATCACCCCCCACACACTCTGATTGTCCTCCAGAGCAACCATTAACACCTCCAACCATCAACCCCCTCTCCACCGCTCCGATACTTCAGACCAGTGTGGATGATGTGTGTCGGCTCTTCAGGAAGCAGAAGAGAAGGAAAGCACCAGGATCAGATGGGGTTTCACCAACACGCCTCAGAACCTGTGCTGACCAGCTGGCTCCCATCTTCTCTCTGATCTTCAACAGATCACTGGAGCTGTGTGAAGTCCCTGCAGGCTTCAAACGCTCCACCATCATTCCCATCCCCAAGAAGCCAAAAATCACGGGACTCAATGACTACAGACCAGTGGCTCTGACATCTGTGGTCATGAAGTCCTTTGAAAGACTGGTGTTGGCCCATCTGAAGAACGTCACTGGACCCTTCCTGGACCCCCTGCAGTTTGCCTACCGATCCAATCAGTCCGTGGATGATGCAGTCAATATGGGGCTGCACTACATCCTGCAACATCTGGACAAACCAGGGACTTATGTAAGGATTCTGTTTGTGGACTTCAGCTCGGCATTCAACACCATCATCCCATCACTCCTCCAGAATAAACTCTCCCAGCTCTCCGTTCCCGACTCTACCTGTCAGTGGATTACAAGCTTCCTGACGGATAGGCAACAGCTAGTGAGGATGGGGAAATCTACTTCTGGCTCCCGCATCACCAGCACCGGCGCCCCCCAGGGGTGTGTTCTCTCCCCACTGCTCTTCTCCCTCTACACAAACGACTGCACCTCCCGTGACTCCTCTGTGAAACTCCTGAAGTTTGCAGATGACACCACTGTCATTGGTCTCATCCAGGACGGTGAAGAGTCTGCATACAGACAGGAGGTGGAGCAGCTGGCTTGCTGGTGCAGTCACAACAACTTGGAGCTAAACACGCTCAAAACAGTGGAGATGGTTGTGGACTTCAGGAGAAATTCCCCCGCCCACCCCCCTCTCACCATTATGAACAGCACTGTGGCACTAGTGGAGTCATTCAGGTTCCTGGGCACCACCATCTCTCAGGACCTGAAGTGGAACTTCCATATTGACTCCATCACGAAGAAGGCCCAGCAGAGGTTGTACTTCCTGCGCCAGCTGAAGAAGTTCAACCTTCCACAGACGCTGCTGACCCAGTTCTACTCAACGGTCATCGAGTCTATCCTGTGCTCCTCCATCACTGTCTGGTTTAGTTCCGCCTCTAAATCAGACATCCGAAGACTTCAGAGAACAGTTCGGACTGCTGAGAAGATCATCGGTGTTACCCTACCCACCCTCCAAGACCTGTTCACCTCCAGAGTGAGAAAAAGAGCTCAGAAAATCACTCTGGATGCCACCCACCCGAGCCACCACCTCTTCCAGCTCTTACCCTCTGGCCGGCGCTTCAGAGCTCCAAACATCAAGACAGCCCGGCACAAAGGAAGCTTCTTCCCTCAGGCCATCCAACTCTTAAACTCATAGCTCTCCATCATTCCCTTCCACCACCTGCACTATGACACTGGCACCTTTTTGCTCTTTGCACACCAGTTAGTTCCCCTTTCATCCTGTTTTTCAGGTTATCTGTGCATTTTTCTTTTAGCTTTTTGTAGCATTTCTGTAGCATTTATGTTTACTGTTTGACCCCTGTAGCATTTGTATTTATGTCTGTTTGCACTGGAGTACCCCCCCTGTACCTAAACAAATTCCTTGTGTGTGTGTGTGCACACACTTGGCAATAAAGCTCATTCTGATTCTGATTCTGATATGTAATTTTTCTAAAAGCTGTGTCCCAATTCAGGGGCTGCATCTTTCGAAGGCTGCATTTGAAGGTTGACTGCGTCACAGCGCTGCTTTTCATCAGCTCAAACACAATGCATTTCCACCTAGTCCAGGAGGGTCACTGTGTGGTACGGCACATGCACCACGTCCTGACACAAGACCCTCCAGTGCATAGTGAGAGCACCTGAGATGATCATTGGTGTCTCTCTCCCTCCCTCCAGGACATCTACAGCACCCATCTCACCCGCAAAGCCATCAGCATTGCCGGTGATCCCACCCACCTGTCACACAGCTTCTTTAGTGTGCTCCCAGCAGGGAGAAGGCTGAGGAGTCTCCGAGCTAGGACCAGGAGACTGAAGGACAGCTTCATCCACCAGGCTATCAGGAAGCTGAACTCTCTCAGCTATGCTATATTTTACCCTACTGGTTATTATTAACCTGTAAAATCAAGGACTGTCGTAGAATTTGTTTCACCTATGTGTTTAGTTAGCCTTCAGTTTTGGAGCATTAATGTTTGTATGCACCTATGTTGGTCCGTATCAGAGGGGGAGAAAGTTTTTATTTCTACACCGAGTGGCGTTTGTTTGGAGAATTTGTCTGTGCCTGAGCTCTGGTTGCTCCAGGGAAGAAATAAAAGGACTCTCTGTGTCCTGCATTTGGGTCCTACACCTCATCTCTTCACCTACCACACCAACAACATGACAGCTTCCTTTGAATAAAAGTAACTTTAAGTCAGAATTTATGAATGGTTATGAATAATTTCACTGGTGACCTGTCCATAGTGTACCTGGACAGAAAGACGGCTGGGATAGGCTCCAGCAGATCCCCGTGACCCTAGTTCAGGAATAAGTGGGTATAGAAAATGGATGGATGGATGAATAATTTCAGGCTTGACTGTATATAGTATGAGACGTCCCATAAAGAAAATAACTTTTTTTAATACTCAGGATTGAAATAAAGGTATATTTTAACATAAACTATTTATTTATTATTTATTTAAACTCTTTAAAAGTAAGTAAATACTTTTTGTCTGTCTGTCCTGCTGTAAACTCATCTGAAAACAATGATTTGAAAGATAAACTTTAAAGTAAAGTATAGAAAACCATTACTCAAATAAACAAACACCTGTCAAACTGGCTTGACCAGTTTTCTATCTATTAAGTCCTGAACACTGACCTGCTGATCGCTGGGACCAGAGGACGAGTCGGGCTCGTTGGTCAGGTGGTCTGGGTCGATGAAATCTTCCTGGTCCTGGTCGTCCTTCCTTATTCCGCTCTTGTATTCGTCCAGTTCGACATAATCCGGATCCTGATCCTCCTCTTTATATGCGCCTTTGTTGTGGTCCTGGTCGATAAAACCCGGGTCTGCGTTCTCCTCCATCATAACAATGATGTAGTGCTCGTGGTCGATACAATCCGGGTCCTGACTCTCCTCTTTAATTTCATGTTTGTAGTATTCCTTGTAGACAAAGCCTGAGTCCTGGTTCTCCTCTTTAATCTCGGTTTTGTAGTAGTTATCGCTGTTTCCATGCTCTGGTTCTGTTTTTGTCGGCGCCATTTTGAGACGCAAACGTCACCAGAAGCTGAAGCCCCGCCCCCTTAGTAACCGTTGCTAAGTGTCAGCAGTGTGTGACTGGGCCTCGATGGGAGTGTTGTCAGTGTTTGAGTCACTGTCACAATATCGTGGTGTGGAAATCAATGATGTGTGACAATAGTAAAGTTTGTGTACATTATTTACATTTGTAGACGTGTGATATATATGGAAGAAGGTGTTTATATTCACATTGGAGTATGAACTGAATATCTCATTTGGAAACAAAGTGTATTTATGGAAGTGAGGGCTCCACTCTGTGATGAGTGCTTGTGTGACTGTGGCTATATAGTGTTTTCAGACTTAAACTATGAGGACCACCATGTCCATGGTGTCACTGTAAAGCAAACACTGAGGGTTCATGTGATGTGTTTCACTTCCTTCTAGATCCAACACAGATTATTTGGTGAAGGATTAAACAAATAATAAATCAGATGTTTAAAGGCTGTAAGTAAGTCACTGTGTGGACTGTTAGACTGACATTTACATCATATGTCCCCTCAGCATGTCTATAATGTCTGCACCAAACTTTACTCTGACACAAAGCAGTGAGTCCAGAGAGCACAGCTGCAACCAACCCCCATCAGGAGGCTCTAGAGCTCTTCACAGCCACTGGATGCTGATAGATCCTTCAGACACAGATGGGACTCAACATGTTGAAATGGATGTAGCTAAATGTTGTGTGGTCTATAAACATGTTCATCAGAACAGAGCAACAACAAGACGTCATAAATTCACTTGTCATTATTTGTAATTAATTAATTAATTAAAGGAAAGCTTTTTTCCTGACACATAATATGAACAGAACTTTTTTTTTTTAAATTTAGTGATATATCTACAATTATAATAATCCATCCATCCATTATCTATACCCGCTTATTCCTAACCAGGGTCACAAGGATCTGCTGGACCCTATCCCAGCTCTCTTTGGGTGAAAGGCAGGGGTTCTCTTCAGTTTCTTCCCACAGTCCAAAAACATGTATGTCAGGTTGATTGGTGTTTCGAAATTGCCCATAGGAGTGAGTGTGACTGTATTTATCTGTATACACAGAGGCTTCTTTTCAAATCATTTACACTCATCAACATGTGAAGTTAACACATTACCTGGAAAACTATGCCATGCATGAACTACCAAACTGAACAGTGAAATGAACTACTAACAGATTTGGACTTAAAGGAAAGTCTGTAAGTTGTTGCAACAGTGCTGTTATTTCCTCTGATTGATTTTTACAGCAGATGTGTGTCTCTCTCTCTGTCGTATATGGTTTCTGTCTCTTTCAATGAATGATGAACAACTGTGCAGTCGAGCTGCTACTTGTGTCGATGCACTTCTGAAGGTGTCTCTGTGACATCACGTCCAAGAATGTTTAGACATTAAAGGTCTGTCAGACACATGATGACATATGACACACACACACACACACACACACACACACATAGAAAATACACTCATTGGATGTACATTATAAAGTCATAACTACATGAAGTGGTACAGTGGATCCATCCATCCATCCATCTTCTATACCCGCTTTTCCTGGTTCAGGGTCATGGGGATCTGCTGGAGCCTATCCCAGCTCTCTCTCGGGTGGAAGGCAGGGGTACACCCTGGACAGGTCACCAGTCTGTCGCAGGGCCACATATAGACACACAAAGACAGACAACCTCACACACTCACACTCACTCCTACGGGCAATTTTAGAGTCACCAATCAACCTAACATGCATGTTTTTTGGACTGTGGAGGAAACCGGAGTACCCGGAGTAAACCCACGCAAGCACAGGGAGAACATGCAAACTCCACACAGAAAGGCCGGGATGCGAACCCACGACCTTCTTGCTGTGAGGCAACAGTGCTAACCACTCAGCCACCATGCTGCACAGTGGATCCAATAAGTTGATATTCACTTTGGATATGGATGTATCATTTGTTGGGCACAGCATACTAGATTGAAACATATCTAGAAGTATGTCTTTGAAAGTCAGGATGCAAGGCTGCTAAACTTGCTAAACTATGCACATTTCCATCAGCAATATAACAGTTATACAGCACCCTTGTACAGCATGAGAGCCACTGGCTTAGCAGCCTAGCATGTTATTTTAATGGTATGATACAAAATATTCGACTCATATATATTTGATAAATGTTGTTAGTTGCTAATGAAAATAAGTGTTTTATCATTTTTTAAACAATGAATTCCAAGCATCAATGATATTGGTGATAGCATTTAATATCTTATTTTAGATGCATTTATTCTTCCCTTGCATTATATAATTGTTCACTATTTTCTATTACATTTGATCCATTGATTATTAGTATATTATGTGTATGTAGTAATTGCTCTGAATTTGATTGAATCATTAATTGATTACGTGGTTACTTTGGATTAAGTCACTTGTTTAAACTGGTGGTGATTGGTCAGTTTGCCTTAAATAGTTATTCAGGTCATGGATGACGTATTAGAAATTCACTGAAATGCTCAAAGGGGAAATGTGGTGTAAAAATCCCACTCTGACATGATCTTCCTCACTTGATGTAGCTGGATTTCAGTAAGTGTGTGAACAAAACTCAAACTCAGACTCCTAATCCATTGTGCTCTGCATCATGGGTTGGAATCCCATTCTCACAGAGGAAGCTGTTATTTGGTCTTCAATGAGATATCATCTCATGTCAATCATCAACATCTTTATGAGGTTAAGGTGAAGACACAAACTACACATCAAACTCTCAAGTAGTAAACAGTTTCAACGTTTATGCAGAATGCATGTGCACTGAGTAATGTGCTTGTGTAGTTTGAAGGAAGAACAAAAGAGGATGAAGAGCACATCATGCTTAGCAAATTCAACACAACACGTGTGCAGCATTAACCATTAACTGCCTTGCAACATCAAGGTGTAATAGAGGTTCTATTTCATCCCTACTGACCGCCATTTGCTTGTCGCCAAGAGCCTCGTGACTGTATTACAGTCGGAGCTGCAAGTGCATCTCGCCCTCCAGGGGCTAAATTAATATTATAATTTACCCGGAACAGGTAAGTAAATTTGTGTTGTATCATATATTGGCCGTAGCGTGTACTGCTCTGCCAATTATATTGAATTGAATGTTTTTTTTTCCCAGTTGGTGACAGTCGTTTTCATCCCCTCTCCCAAATTGTGGTTTTTTGTTGCTTTGTGTAGCCGTGTATGGCTTGCCCAAGTTACTTATGTGCATTGCCGGGCTCGGCATTGTTTAGCTATTATATCGGCAGTGACGTTTTACTGTTCGCCTTGATTTAACCTTATAATTATTAATTCCGATTGTTTCCGAATCATCAGTGGCGTTTTTGGCGTTTTTCGACGTGACTTCGGAAACGCAGAGTAGTGTTGCAGACTGGCCTTGTTGATCGTCAGCCGCATTTTTTGAGTCGACAGTGGCGCTTTCTGCTCAACCCGACTCTCTGAAAAGGTGTTTCCTTAACTCACTCCACCTTAATATATATTTCATTATCGCACAATGCTTGAATCCTTGTGCTGTAGGACTTGTTTTCAGCCCCTCGAACCTGAGGATGGGCATGATTTATGTCCTTCCTGTCTTGGTGTGGACCATCTCAAGGAAGCACTATCTGACAATGCATGCATCAATTGCAGTATTTTGCCCCGATCCGTACGGACAGCCCGCTTGGCTGCATTTCAACAGCCTACTGACTGGTTGGCGGATGGGCAGTTGAGCCCGTTGCCACTGGGCCAGACTGCGGGTTTAAAGCGTACCGCTGCAGCGGGGGCATCCGTTCCGACTAAGCGAATGAGAACAGAGAGCTCTGGGAAATTGTCTGCTCGGGTGGACCATCTTACTACGGAGTTGGCTCAGATGAGAACCCTCCTCCAGAATATTCAGACGGCTGGCAACCGTGGGACCACTGTCTGTGAAGAAGACGCCATCTCATTGGCGGCATCTGATACATATTTTCATGAAGGTCCAGTAGCTATGAGCTCTAGGACTTCAGAATCGGGCTCCCATACCTCTACCAGTTCTCAGGGTGGCGGGCATGAATCTGCGGCTTCGGCCATCCGTACGGCTCTTGCCCGCTTGCAGCTAGACATTTCACAGGCACAATCAGCTACTTCCAGTGCCTTCTTTAGACGGCATGATGCCGTATCATGCTTTGCTGTTCCCCCTTCGGAGGAATATGTGAAGGAACTACATGCCTGTTGGACAGACACTAAGGCATTTTCACGACCTACATCGGATGGACGGACGTTGGCGTCAATGCAGGATGCTCCAAAATTTGGATTAGGCCATATGCCGGCAGTTGAACCGGCTATAGCCTCTCTGATTGTGGCCCCAGATGAGGCTCTGAGGGCTAATGCCAGGTGCCCACAACCGCAATGTCGTATTACAGATGACCTGCTATGCAAGGCATATGACGCAGGGGCACGTATGGGCCGTATTGGGAATTCCCTTTCCCATTTGCTTTTGGGTCTCTCAGCCTCACTGGAGACCTCTCCAGTCGATGCGCCGACACATAGTTTGGTTGACGCTTCCCTGCAGGCCTTTGCATTTATGTCCAGGGAGCTTGGACGTCTACTCTCCACGCTGACGCAGGCTCGACGTCAGGTATGGCTGGCACAGTCGCCCCTGACGGAGGCTTGCAGAAAGACCCTGAGGAGCGTTCCCGCAGTCCCAGGGGAACTTTTTGGTGCTGCTGCGCTCGAGGCTCTGGAGCGTACAGCCCAGGCTACACGGACAAGACAACAGCTGGCTGGTCTTCATAGGCGGACCCCTCTGCATACTGGCAATAGTGTGGTCACTACTACTCACCGGGGATACTCCGTTCAGGCTGACTCCTTTGTGGAACCTCAGCGACCGGTGGTCAGACCAGCCCATAACCAACGAAAACAGGTCCTGGCTCCAACCTTGCGTCTTCCTCGGGCAGTACCACCTCCTCGGCGTCCCCCCAGGCCCTCCAAGGGCCAGCGGGCCCGGAAATGATACGTCTGGGCCGGTAGTCGGTTATTTTACCCCGGAACAACTCAGTTACTGGGCCACTCACACCCCAGACACCTGGGTGCTGTCCACCTTGTCTCAGGGATACCACTTACAATTCCGACGCCGGCCCCCCATTTCTGGCCAGGTCAGGATGACTATCATCCACAATCTGGCAAAGGCTCAGGCATTGAGTCGAGAAATCTCTACCCTGCTAGCCAAGGGTGCTATAGTGCCTGTGGACCCCCTGACAGATCCAGGGGGCTTTTATTCAATGTATTTTCTTGTACCAAAGAAGACAGGCGATCTACGCCCAATTTTAGATCTGAGAGATCTGAAACTGTTTTTAAAGGTGATTCCTTTCCACATGGTGAGCACCAAGGAGGTGCTGCAGGCAATTTCCCCAGGCGATTGGTTCACTTCCATCGACCTGAAGGATGCCTACTTTCATGTGCCAATTGCACCTTGTCATTGGCAGTTCCTCCGTTTTGCCTTTCAGGGGAGACACTTCCAATTCAGGGTTCTTCCGTTCGGACTGCCTCTGTCCCCCAGGGTTTTCACCAGGTGTGTGGCAGCGGCCCTGTCTCCCCTGCAGGCACAAGGCTTAAAATTTTCTCCCTTACCAGGACGACTGGCTGATTTGTGCACCGACCCGCGATCAGGCCCTTCGGGACACACAGACGGTGCTAGAACAAATAGGCCGTTTAGGCCTACAGGTGAACTTCGACAAGAGCAACCTGACTCCCTCTCAGGAAGCGACCTTTATCGGAATCACTCTGAACACTGTCACTATGGCCGCTTGCCCCTCACCGCAATGCGTCAGCAATATTCTGGAAATGCTCCCTGCATTCCAACATGACAGGATGTTGCCTTTCATCCACTATCTTCGCCTCCTGGGCAAACTGACAGCTGCTGCCAGCGTAGTGCCTCTTGGGCTGCTTTCACTGCGCCCCTTGCAACGGTGGCTGAACGGCCTGCACCTAGACCCCACAAGACAAGCGCACAGATGCAGAATGCTGCAAGTGTCATCTCAATGTCTCATATCCCTGTCGCAGTGGAGAGACATAACATACATTATAAAAGGGGTTCCCCTAGGTGCTCTTCCCTCTCGGAGGGAGCTTGTCTAAACAGATGCATCTCTCACGGGCTGGGAGCAGCATGGCAAGGGCGAATAGCACAAGGTACGTGGTCCCCACAGCAAAAAAGGGAACACATCAATGTACTGGAATTGATCGCTGTGCGGTTGGCCCTACAGAACTTCCTCCTAGATCTGCGAGGCAGGCATATCTTGGTGCGGTCCGACAACACCACTGTGGTCTATCATATCAACCGCACTGTGGCACACTGCCCTCTCTGGTTTTCCCTGACAGACAGCAGCAGCCCACTGGGCCAGGACGCACTAGCGCACAACTGGCCCAAGGTTCTCCTTTATGCCTTCCCACCACTGTCACTAATATTCCCAACACTCCTGAGAGTCCTTCAGAAGGGACACAGACTGATCTTAGTGGCTCCCTTCTGGCCAGGGAGGACTTGGTTTCCACTGCTGCGCAGACTCTGCTGCGGCTTGCCAAAACGCCTCCCACTCAGGAGAGATCTCCTTTCCCAGCTGGGGGGCCGGGTACTACATCCCAACCCCGATCGCCTCCAGCTCTGAGTTTGGCCACTGCAGGGCCTGGCCCTTCCTTTCAGAGTACCTTGGGGAAGTAGGTCATACGATAAGTAATGCACGAGCACCGTCCACACGCCTATTGTATACCAACAAGTGGAAGTTTTTTGATGGTTGGTGTCGGGGCAAGGGACTGGATCCTGTACGCTGCCCGGTCTCATCCATCCTAGCGTTTTTACAGGAACTCCTTAATCAGGGACGTTCTCCATCTACTCTGAAAGTACATGTCGCAGCAATATCCTGTTGGCATGATAAAGTGGACGGTGGTACCATTGGCCGCAGCAAGCACATCTCCTTATTCTTGCAAGGTGCCCGACGACTGCACCCACCTAAGCGCCCCATAGCCCCCCATTTGAGCCCTTGGCAGACATAGATCTTAAGTGGCTGTCGATGAAGACGGCATTTCTTTTGGCGATTGCTTCAGCAAAATGTGTGGGAGAACTGCACGCACTATCAGTACACGAATCCCGTTGTCGGTGGAACCCTGATGGTTCAGGAGTCACACTCTGGCCCAATGCATCATTTATTCCTAAGATGGCTTCATCAGTTGGCCACATTTGTCCACTGCAGCTTGCTCGTTTCGACACAGGGACCCCATCTGAACCACTGTGCCATGTTCGTGCGCTTGAGAAATATATTAGCGCAACGGCAGCTGTTCGGAAATCTGATGGACTGTTTGTGTGCTTTTCAGGCCCTCGCAAAGGTCAGGCACTCTCAAAACAATGCCTTGCACACTGGGTGGTCAATGTCATAACCCAGGCTTATGCCTCACAGGATAAGCTACCACCGCCTGGAGTGAGGTGCCATTCTACCAGGAGCATCACAACCTCGTGGGCTGCAATGAATGGAGTACCTCTGGATATCATATGCGAGGCGGCATCCTGGACGTCTATGGACACCTTTGCCAAATTCTATAGGGTGAATGTGGTTACACCCCAGCCATTAGAAGGGATTCTGCGACGGCACCCTTCTTCATTCTAGTGAGATGGCTACGATTCTAAGGTCTAAGGATTCCTCGTGACCATGTTGGTATAAGTCATCCAGTGCTTTAAGCACCGCCTCTGGCGGTCAGTAGGGATGAAATAGAATGAGAGTTACGACTGTAACTACGGTTCTATGAATCCCGGATGACCGCCAGAGCACTCGGTCCCTCAGAATCCTCGTGTTTTCGCAAGAAGAGCAAGGGACTGAGCCTCCGGTGTCACGTGATCTTATAGATTCACCAGGTCACTAGGGTGTCACCGGAGGGTCACAGGTGACTTTGTTTTTATTAATACTCGGCCTGTGCATGCGCAAGGATGATCATCCAGTGCTTTAACCCTCTGGGGTCGACGCACGCGCTGGCGCGTTTTGACACATCTTTTTCTGATAAGGAAACAAACTTAAATTACTCCATCAATTCTGATCGTACAGATAAAAGAAGTATATCATTAAAATCTGTAAAGGGTCTAGTTTTAGTGGTATACCATCATAATAACAACAAAACGTTGTGCTTTTTTTAAATAAAGAAAGCCGACAGCGTGCGCTCTCGGACTTTTCTGTCTCTGCCATTTCTCTTCACAGACGCGTAAATAAAACAACCAGAATCTCAGCGAATACTTGCCTCATAAAAATAAGAATTATATGGCTAGAAAGCTTGAAATGTTTTCTTTTGAGTGAAACAATTCAAGTCAAAAACAAATCATCACTTTTTATTTAATCCGTATGAACGTAAGGAGAAGTCTGTTTTTTCCTGTCTCACCTCATTACAGGTAATGCGGTCCCGCCTTGTACACTGTCCACTGTTCACATGTAAATAATCTCAGGTGAACCAGGTAAATATGTGCACGCCCCCGAGAAATGACACAAAATATCAAACTTCATCATAGAATTTACTCACTTTTTCGGCGCGTTTGGATGATGGCGCGTTACGCACGTGAAGCGGCGCTCCTTACATTCCACACAGAGACAAATAGTTTAGCTTGTCCTCAGAGTAAAAACACTGATTTTAACTCAAATGAGGATCGTTTGGCTCCTCATTGTGTTGTATTGTGCTGCACTAATCCGTCCCATCTACATTGACTGAAAGGCTCATTATGCGCGTCTTTGTCTGGTCGTTCAGTGCGTCTTTTGTGTTCTCAGGTAAATCACATGACTATTCATCCTCAGACACACCCTCTTGCATATGGCCTTTCTGGACAAAAAGTGTCTTAGAAAATTTAAATCAGTGTATTGTTTACTGTGAATGTGTGAACAAGATGACATTCACAGCACTCTGAAGTAAACACTTTAGCCTAGAACATGCTGGTCTCCAAAGTCTTGTGAACCAATGTTCTGTTTGTGTTTTATGGTCTTATTTCAGTGAGTAAAATATTGTAGTTTTTCACTAACCATGCATGAACACTTTTTTCTCAAAAACACAATAATGTATAAACTTGCTGCTCACATATTATTGTAGCCAATTTTGTGCTGATTACAGTGTTATCAGACTTTAGACATTAATATGTTTAAAAAACACTGAAAAAAGCACAAATGTCAGGACATGTCAAAATTTGTCCAGGCCCCAAAAACCCCCTCAGACCCCAGAGGGTTAAGCACCGCCTCTGGCGGTCATCTGGGATTCATAGAACCGTAGTTACAGTCGTAACTCTTGATTATATCCATCGACCTGTGGGTTACAGGCCCAGCACACTTCCAGTGCGCCACTCTGATCTAGTTTGGTTTGTTGGGGTTTGAGGCAATAGTTAGGAAAGTAAAAAAAAAAAAAAAAAACGACTACACTAAGAAGCTGGGGAACAATAGTCTTTCACAGGGTGGGAAGAAGGAGGAAAGAAGGGGGAAGAGGAAAAAATGAGTAAAAAATGGAAATTTTGAAGAAATCGAAATTCATTCAGAGTTTTTATTACTCTTACAGAACGTCTGACCAAGTTGACGCTGTCAGATGCAATTTTCATAGTGTTATTGTAAGATTTGACCCAAAATTTAACACTTGGCCACACTACAGCAGGGGAAGTTAAAGTTCTAAAGGTTAGCGGTTCAGTCCCCGACTGCGGCATGTGTTGGTTCCACTCCAACTTGTACTAAGTGCCATTAAACTTTGAAATTCCATATAATTAACTTTAGAAATATCAATTCCATCTATTCTATTACAACCAGACATTAAGAGTTTGCTGCTGAATGTTTGCATATCGTGTTAACATGTGACTAACATTAGTAAGAATGACTTCACATGTTTTAAAAGTTTTTCTAGTCATTGTATACTATTTGACTTGTTTTTTTAAAAAATCTCTGAGTTAAATAAAAGTAATACTAAGATCGAAAGGATTAGAGCACTTGAAAGATGCTTTGAAAATGTAATCCGAACTTTATTACAATCTAAAAATATTATATACATAATTAAAATCAATATAGAACATAAATATATACAATATTATAATGTGAAAATGTAATATAATGATATCAATAATTTAATAGCACAAAAAACTGTCATTACAACTGTACAGCACAACACATTCACTCATGTCAATAATAATAATAATATACCAAGCAGCATTTGCCACATGCTGCTTATTGTATTATTATTATTATTATTATTGTCAACTGTTTGAAGGGCAGCTATGTTCCACACTACACCTCATCATCACTGTGGAAAGAGCTTTTTCTGTTCTGGAGTGAACACTGATGAAAAAGACACACAAAGTTTTTGTAGAGAGAGTTTTTGAAGATTGGAGAGTCAAGCTGATGATCGCACCCGTCCTGCAGCTGAAGAATTACAGATTGATAAAGTACAATAAGAGCACATTCACCTCTGGAAATCTGCTCCACCTCTCTCTTCTGCAGCTGAAGAACAACAACATGCTCATTTCCAAAAGTCTGTTCCACCTCTCTTTCATTGAGTTGAAATACTTCATAGCTGTAGCATGTGACAGCAGATGAATGTCCTTCTGTTCTGTGAGAGAACTTACCTATTAAATACAGCGGAGAAAATAAGTATTTGACACATCAGCATTTTTATCAGTAAGGGGATTTCTAAGTGGGCTATTGACACACAATTTCCACCAGATGCAGCCATCAAGCCAAATATTGAATTCATACAAAGAAATCAGAACATTTAAGTATACAAGTTGAGTCATAATAAATAAAGTGAAATGACACAGGGAATAAGTATTGAACACATGAAGATAAGAAGGTGCAAAATGGCATAGAAAGCCAGGAGATCACCTGAAATCTGTCAGTATTGAGAAAGCAACCCTGCCCCCTATCAGTACTAATTGATATCAGCTGCTTTAGTCCTAATTGATGGCCTATAAAGGCTTCTCATTACCCAGGAGGCACACAGGAAAGACTTCATGATGGGTAAAAGCAAAGAACTCTCTCAAGATCTTCGTAATCTTATCGTTGAAAAGCATTTTGATGGGAATGGTTATAGGCGCATTTCCAGAATGCTGAATGTTCCTGTGAGCACTGTGGGGGCCATTATCCGGAAATGGAAAGAGCATCAGTTCACCATAAACCGGCCACGATAAGGTGCTCCACGTAAGATCCCTGTCCGAGGAGTCCAAAGAATAATCAGGAGAGTTCTCCAAGACCCAAGAACCACTCGGGCAGAACTTCAGGAAGACTTTGCATCAGCAGGTACTGTTGTTTCAAAGAAAACTATAAGCAATGCACTGAACCGCCATGGCATCCATGCACGCTCACCACGTAAGACTCCACTGCTGAACAAAAAGCATGTTGAGGCTCGGTTAAAGTTTGCGAAAGAGCATTTGGAGAAGCCTGTGGATTATTGGGAGACTATAGTATGGTCAGATGAAAGCAAAATTGAACGTTTTGGCAGTCATTCTACACACCATGTTTGGAGAAGAAATGGCACTGCCCACTACCCCAAGAACACCATACCAACAGTTAAGTTTGGGGGTGGAAGCATCATGGTTTGGGGCTGCTTTTCAGCAAGGGGTACTGGCAGACTTCATATTATTGAAGGCAGGATGAATGGAGAAATGTACCGGGACATTCTGGATAAAAATCTGCTGCCATCTACCAGAAAGCTGAAAATGAAAAGAGGGTGGACATTTCAGCAAGACAATGATCCCAAACACAAGGCCAAGGAAACAATGAAGTGGTTTCAAAGAAAGAAAATCAAGTTGCTTGAATGGCCCAGTCAATCACCTGACCTAAATCCCATAGAAAGTCTGTGGAGAGAACTGATGATCAAAGTTCATAAAAGAGGCCCAAGGAACCTTCAAGATTTAAAGACCATTTGTGTGGAAGAATGGGCCAGAATCACTCCTGAGCAATGCAGAGGACTGGTCTCTCCATACAAGAGGCGTCTAGAAGCTGTGACCAACAAAGGCTTTTCTACAAAGTATTAAATAAAGTGTGTTCAATACTTATTCCCTGTGTCATTTCACTTTATTTAATTTTACCAGTTGCAGATCAAATATGAAACTTTTCCTTCTCAACCTGTGTTGTGAGCTCATCTCTCTTATATATATATCTTCTTCTTCTTCTTTCGGCTGCTCCCTTCAGGGGTCGCCACAGCGAATCATCCTCCTCCAAAACTAAAATCACGGCACCTCAGGAAATCCAATTATGAGTACAAAAACCAGAGTGAAACACACACAGGAAACTACAGGGAAATACAGCCACAAAAAGAAACAAAGAAAAAACTACTAGGAACCAAGAGGTACAATGACAATCCAACTATGAGGAGCACATACCAGAACAACTACTGGAAAATAACACAAAGCATCACCAGAGGAGAACACACTGCTTGGAAAACCACAAGGAATAAGCAAAGAGAACAACATACTACTGGGAAAAAGAGGAACCAAAGGGAATGATCTAGTGGAGAACAAAACAACAGGGCTGGTGTATATACACACAGGAGACAATTGAACACGGGTGGAAACAACAAGCTGCACAATAAATTAGGAAGCTAACATATGACTTTTCTTTTTGGGAAGGTTAGTAGAACTTAGAAATTAATCATAGATTTTTTAAGAGAAATGGCTTCTGTTGAAAGGATATAGTTTTTTGTCAGACCAGTGTTCCACACTCCAGTCCAGTTGGTGGAGCTAATATACCTTTAAGATGGATTGTCAACCGCCATTAAAAAGAAAGAAAGAAGAAGAAAAAACTCAGGATAACAAAGAAAACTTCTGAGCAGCAACGTGGCAGCGTAAAACACAGAATCAGAACATGAATTTAATCGATCAGGACCACTACAACAGCGGGATGAAGGTAGAGAAGCAGGACTCGGACTATATCGACCAGGACCACTATAAAACCGAAATAAAAGAGGAGGAAGAGGACCCGGGATTCGTCGACCAGGACCACTATAAAACCGAAACAAAAGAGGAGGAAGAGGACCCGCGATTCGTCGACCAGGACGGCTACATGTGGGGAACAAAGGAGGAGAAACAGCAGCCAGACTCTGTCTACTACAACCACAACAAAACCGAAATTAAAGAGGGGGATCAGGAGCCGGAATTTATTGACCACGACCAGTGGAAGAGCAGAATAAAAGAGGAGAATCAAGATCAAGATTTAACCGACCCGGAGCACAGAAGCAACGACCCCTCCTACAGGATCGAGGAGGTCCAGTCCTCTGTTCCCAGCTATCAACAGGTCAGTGTTCAGGACTTAATCGATAGAAAAGGCTTCATCAAGAGGCCAGAGTCAATGGTCCGTGTGTCCTTTGTTCTTTCTAATTTTAGTTCAAGTCTGGAAGCGTCTAAAATCCAGTCTTTATGGGTGTGTGTTTTCCTGGTTTCACCCAGTCCTGAATAAAACAGCTTAGAAGTAGGTCTGAGCCATTACCCAGCCAGTTTACTAAGGATGAGTGTTGCTACTCTGATATGCTACTTATGCTACTCTGTATTTCCATTTATTTCCATGAGAACATGGGAAAGAACACTGAAACACTTAAAATGATACATGATGAACAATGGAATAGATTCATGGAATTTATGGACTGAACTTGTCAGTAACAATGTTTGAAGTTTGTTACATCATGTTAGAGTTTGGGACTAACTTCTATAGTTTAAAGGAAGATTTGGGATGAAAAATATTTCTATGTTTTTGCAGTTTGAGACATCAGCTGTTCACCACAGAGTGCTTTCAAGCCATCACCTGGAGCTTGCTGAGGTTACTATGCAACTAGGGCAAGAAAGTCTGCTTCAGAGGCCATTTGGTCCTCAGAGTGGAATCATTCGGAGTTCCAAGACTTCTCTAAGCGGCAGGCTCAGAGTCTTTGTCACCAAGCTGGTGTACTCACTCTTATGTTGGTCAATTTTTTCGATCTTCTGATGGTTGACAGACCAGGGTCTGTGCGGCACTGAGTCTTTTGTAAAACTTGGTCTAACTTAAAAATAATCCTTACCAGACAGTTTGGTGACTGTTTCTGAAAACCAAATTTGGGTAAGAGAAAAATGAATTTAGACTTAAGAGACATTCTTTAATTTCAAACTTAACCTAGTGCTTTGAGTATGGTGCTGTACTTCAGAGAGTTGTGTCCTCTGTTTTCAAATGAAAGATAAGAAGTCTAAAGTAATGTTAATACTAAGAAAAGCTACTGAGGTGAGGCAAGCATACATTTTAAGAAAAAATATTTTAGAAATGAGAAAATATGTGGATGAGACACAACACAACTTTACAACTTTGGAATGACATAGAACTCCAAGGAAGCAGAGTTTTCACGATGTTCATGTTTCGTAGTAACGTTATGGTTTTAAATGGTTCTATCATGTTATTTCATATCTTCTCTTCATTTTGCTTTTTTTCTTCTTTTTTACAAATAGAAAAGACGAAAGAGAGTCACCAAGACCTTCACAACAGAGATTAATCAGCATGTTCACACTGCAAAGAAAACGTACAGCTGTGACCAGTGTGGAAAAGCCTTCTCACAGTCAGGCCACCTGAAAAGACATCAACGTATTCACTCTGGAGAGAAGCCATATAGCTGTGACCAGTGTGGAAAAACCTGCTCACAGTTAATCAACCTGAAAACACATCAGCGTATTCACTCTGGACAGAAGCCGTTCTGGTGCGACCAGTGTGGAAAAGCCTTCTCCCGCTTCGACCACCTGAAAACACATCAGCGTATTCACTCTGGACAGAAGCCGTTCTGGTGCGACCAGTGTGGAAACGCCTTCTCACATTTAGGCCACCTGAAAACACATCAGCGTATTCACTCTGGAGAGAAGCCATACAGCTGTGACCGGTGTGGAAAAGCCTTCACAGAGTTAGGCTCCCTCAGAAGACATCAGCATATTCACTCTGGAGAGAAGCCGTTCTGGTGCGACCAGTGTGGAAAAACCTTCTCCCGCTTAGACTACCTGAAAACACATCAGCGTATTCACTCTGGAGAGAAGCCGTTGTGGTGTGACCAGTGTGGAAAAGCCTTCTCACGTTTAGGCTCCCTCAAAAGACATCAGCATATTCACTCTGGAGAGAAACCGTTCTGGTGTGACCAGTGTGGAAAAACTTTCATTAGATCAAGTGCTCTAACAGCCCATCAGCGCATTCACACCAAGAAGAAATGTTGAAACTGAGCACTGTGGTTGAAGTCTCTATCAGAAAGCATAAGGACCCACAGGACTTAATTTTTGGTCGAAACATCTAAGACTGGCTTTTGTCTTTGCTTCTCTGTTGCTATGAAACATATTTTATTTTAGTGTCCTTGGGCAAGAAAACGCAACCCATGTTGCCCCTGGTGGCAGTTCCATTGGTGTGTGAGCGGTTGGGCAAATGGGTAAAGAGTAAAAGTGCTTTGAGTGGACTTGAGTGTAGAAAAGCATTCTACAATGTAGTGAAATTAAATATATATGTATTGGACATTGTGTTTATTATATCTGCTTTATGAATTATGAATATCATAAACCATCTTCATAATTTTGGAGCACCAGATCCTTTGATGGTGGATAAACCAGTCAATTAATGAGTACTACAGGATATCAGTCTACAGTCGGAGTGAGAGTTCCCCGATTCAGTGACGTATTTACTGTGTGAAATAAAATAGATGATGCCAGTCACAGATGCCTTTTTAAGATTTATTAACTATTTACATGGTAGATACATGCTGTTTACGTAGGGGGAAACAGAGGCAGAACTGGTCAGAGAAACTAGATGAATTAACAAATAAAATGTAACCGTATAACCGTAGGTTATATGCAGCGGTGAAAAAGAAATCTTGAAATCAATTCATGTTCTGTGTTTGAGTCTGAGGTCTAAACAGCAGTTTAGGAGGAAACTGTAAGTGTCTAGGGAGACCAACTGAGATTAGTGTGAGACAACCAGCACAGCCATAAGATACTTTTGTCTGACCTCGTATTTACTGAGGCTCAGTCCGTTCCGCTGTGGGTTAGTTGAACTGCAGTCTGCCAGCAGGTTTCCAGGAGAGACGTAGGCGTTCCCTGAAGTCCTCGGCTGCAGGCCTGGAGTCCGTTCATCACCTTTCGTCACTCTCAGTCTGACTGCTCTCGTGCTGTCCCATAGAGTTTTTTAATGTGAGAGTTGGAGGTGAGCTGTTGCCTATAGGACAACCACATATTGGCAGATGTGTTTCGGTCTCTCCTCCTCATGAGCAGTAAAAGCAGTCTACCTCACTGTTCTTGAGTTGCTCTCTTTCTAAGGGTCTTTATCCTCGGAGTGAGAGGATCTTGAGGAGTCTGCAAATCTGTAAATCTTCAAAAACTTTCTCTGCAAAAACTAGGTGTGTCTCTCTGTCTATGTGTTCACACTAGAACAGAAAAAGCTTTTTCCACAGTAATGATGAGGTGTAGTGTGGAGCATAGCTGCCTTTCAAACAGTGGACCTGCGTTTGATTCCCGGCCGTCACAACTTCCTTAAAAGTGTGGAATAGATATATAGATATAATACTTTCTGTAGACAGCCAGTTCTGTGTGATACGCTAAACCATAACCTAACTTTGGTCACTAGAGGATTACTACCTAGAGGGGGAACTGATGTCCCACTGTGTTTGTGTGCTAAAATGCAATAGAACAGTCTGTGTTCACATTTCAAAGAAAAACAGGCCTGGACTCATTTGCTCAATGTTTATTTATGTTTTTTTTTTTTTAAGATTAATATTTGTTTGATAGAAATGCAAGAAAACAGCCTTAAAAAAGCGATGGCGGCCTCAACAACTTACTCATACAACTCTAGGCCAGTTGAAACATATATTTAAAAAGAAAAATGTTTAAACATTTGTTTTATTTTCTGGATCAAACATCTAATCAAGCATCTAATGTTCGGTGTTCAGTTTATGCATCTGTGGAAAAGTTCAACACCAAACCACTGTGTGGTTCTTTTAATGACTGTTTATTCTCAATGAATCGGGTCCCTTGTCTGAAATTCAGTCGTCATCCCTCATCTACAGCTTCTCCAAAATTGTCAGTTGTCAAAGACAGTAAAAATGGGAAACATGTCAGTCAGGAAAGCAGGAGTGAAAGGATGACAGCAGTTTTACAGTTCACACTCACTGTCTATAACACATTCTGCTGTCTTTGTCTGGACTGAGTTCATACATGTTGTACAAATATGAAACCAGATAATAAAGAAGTCTTAAGATTGGGCTTTAAAGACTTTGTGGACATGCTAAGTAAGCGCTCTACCACTTGAGATAATTCCCCCATACAGAGGCTGCACCGATCCATAATACAGTTTACAGTTTGCCCAGAATCCATTTCTCTGCAGATAAATGTTTTATTAGTATTTTTTAGGTATATACACTATTGGTTTTAGACAACGCATGATAGTATTAGCTTGATGATTTTTTAAATTCAAAAAAAGTAGCGTTGTCCCCTGTAACCCCCCTGGAGCATCGGTACAGTGATGTCCTTAAAATATCACTGATACAGTCACTCATCTATATTTATTTAATTACACTGAAACTCCTTATCCTATTACCCCCCTGAAGTCACATCACCTCTTCTCAACACATGGAGCTCTCCTGTAGAATCACCACCACCCAAAGTGGGGCTCCAACCTAACCCTAACCCTGGGATTAAGAATATCATGCTCTACTGACTGAGCTAGTCACAGGCTGTGTATAACACACATTTAACTGTAAATGTGGTATACTTGGATCCACCTATGTTCTGCCAATTGACTATCAGGTTAATGCAGAATATCTTTGCAGCTGATTCACTGTTGTTACTGTTACATATACATATTCAAGTAGAAAATGACTTTACAAAGAGAGAGACATAGAATGTTATCAAAGTACAGGATAGAAGTCAATACATGAAAACACCTGTTAGGAGTGGGATTTGAACCCACACCTCCACCTGGTGACCAGAATACCCTGTTCATAGGAAGGAATAAAACCTTGAGTCTAGCACCTTAGACTACACTGTTTCCATTTAGGGTCTTTTCTTGTCTCCTCCCTACATGCTCCTGTTTCACAAAGAAGATTCATGTTTGTCAACTCCTTTTCAGAGCTGCACTTCTTTAACACACTGGTCTCATGTCTCAAATTGTGACTGTTTTCTATCCAGATGAGGATATTTATTGTAAAGCGGCATGTTGTGAAAGCACCACAGAACCCACACAAGCACAGGGAGAACATGCAAACTCCACACAGAAAGGCCAGGTTGCAAACCTCTTGCTGTGAGGGAACAGTGCTGTCATTGTTACACACTGAATGTATGTCTGTATAAATATAAACCTGTCAATACAAATGCCACAAATCAGATTTTATGTGAAGGACAGCCAGTCCATATGTGTCTATATACAACAGCTTCATGGTTATATCTGTGTTGCCAAGTCTTGAGTATGACAGGCTTCTTTTGGAACAAACTTCTAATCTTCTCCTTTGCTGCTGATGAGACATGTTCAGTGGCAGCCTCTGTCCACATGTTGGATTCAGTGAAATTCCTTCAGATATTTTTCATTACATGCACTGTATCTAAAGTCTGACTTCATTATAGCTACATCTATTTTTATAGCTAAACTATCAATGAAACCATGAGCTTAGCAGTTGCAGTTTGATGGCAGAGTGGTCTATGGTGCTGGATTTAGGCTCCAGTCTCAATTTAGGTGTGGTTTCATATCTGCCACTTCCAGTTGTTTTCTGTGCTTGGGATCTCTGTTGGTCTGGTGTCTCTGCAAAGCTTTCTCACTTCATGAGCTTCATTTTCACTTGGATCTCAATGTAAGACACAACAGATATGTTCAGTGTTTGCTGTTTACAAATACTGTGTCAAATCACAAATAACTGGGCAATTGTTCCTCGTGTCACATAGTGCCACATGTCAGAACTGATCCTTGATGCTGCCGTAACAAAGAACTCTCAGTATTCTAAATGTTTGTTGAATGAATATCCTGGTCTAATATCAGATATTATCTGAGAATAAAACTCCTCCTGAGCTGGTTTTGAGATCACAGATGTGTTGCCACGACAGGAATCGCACCATGACTTTGGAAGTACCAGCAGATCCAGGATCATATCAAATCTCCAATTAACTTATCCGACTAACCAGTTAATCCACATTCGAAGAACAGGCCTCTAGTCATTTATTTTTTTCTGTGTGTAATCCTTAATAGAGAACCACATACATCTGTTACTCTTCAACTCAGATCTCACAATCCCTATTTTCTGTTGTTTACTTGTAACAGTTTCATGGAAATGTATACCTGCTACTTTTCAGTGAAATTCACATTTTACAGCACTACATTAATTTAGGTTTAGTTAATTTCAGTGAGATTCAGATTTTAAAATACAGGCTATTTAGCTAACTTAGTTTTAAAATAAAACAAAAACTTAAAAGATAAGAGTCTATTCAATTCAATTCAATTTTATTTGTATAGCGCCAAATCACAATACAAATCATCTCAAGGCACTTTACAAAAACTAAAACTAAAAACCCAACAATTCCCTTATGAGCAAGCACTTGGCGACAGTGGAGAGGAAAAAACTCCCTTTAACGGAAGAAAAAAACCTCCAGCAGAACCAGGCTCAGTTTGGGCGGCCATCTGCCTCGACCGGTTGGGGTGAGTGGATAGAGCAGAGAGAAAAGAACAGCAACAATAAACAACAAATAGACACTGCAAGTTGGTGGGGCCAGTAACTGCACATCAGCGATAAACAGCTCCAGGACCAGGGACACCTGCAGAAGGTACAGAGAGAGAGAGAGAGAGAGGGAGGGAGAGAGCACAAACTAGGGGAGAGAGAGAGCACAAGGTTAGTAACATTCAATGGTGGAATATACATGAGGTGGGAGAGAAGGGGGGGGGGGGGGGGGTAGGGGAGCTCAGTGCACCGATGGTCCTCGGGCAGTCTAGGCCTATAGCAGCATAACTAACTAAGGGATGGTTCAGGGTTGCCTGAAGCCAGCCCTAACTATATGCTTTGTCAAAGAGGAAGGTTTTAAGTCTAGCCTTAAAAGTACAGAGAGTGTCTGCCTCCTGAACCCAGGCTGAGAGCTGGTTCCACAGGAGAGGAGCTTGATAGCTAAAGGCTCTGCCTCCCATTCTGCTTTTGAGAACTCTGGGAACCACAAGTAGGCCTGCACTCTGAGAGCGAAGTGGTCTATTGGGATAATATGGTACTATGAGGTCTTTAAGGTATGAAGGAGCTTGATTATGAAGGGATTTGTATGTGAGAAGAAGGATTTTAAATTCTATTCTATATTTTACAGGGAGCCAATGAAGAGAAGCCAATATAGGAGAAATATGATCTCTCTTGCTAGTTCCTGTCAGGACTCTGGCTGCGGCATTCTGGATTAATTGGAGGCTTTTTATTAAGATATTAGGACATCCAGATAGTAATGAGTTACAGTAATCTAGCCTTGAGGAAACAAACGCATGGACTAGTTAACAGTGTGAGCATCCCTAGTTTGTGTGAAGATAACATACCAGAAGGGACTGGAATTATCATTTGTCATTAACAGATAAAAGAAAATTCAGTTTTATGTTTACATTAAAGATAGATTTTTTTTTTCAAAGAAAACAACTAGGTTCAGGTTAGAAAGTGAGGTCAAAATGACACCCTTCTGATATGTTATCTTCACACAAACCAAAATAATAAGGTGCATATAGTCTAAATTTGTCCCTGCAGCAATCGCTAGCTCTCTCGCTCTCGGGCAGGAAGCAAGTGCTGCAAGCTAGTGCTGGCAATACGGGATGAGATTAAATGAAATATAACGTTTCTTAATCGCCTAATGAAAATTCACAATACGCCAGTCAATGTGCTCTCCGATGTTCACGTCAAGTATCTGTGAACACACACACACACACACACAATGTCTCACGAACCAGACAGCTGCTACGGAGCTTTGTTTTGAGCTGTTACTATGGTGACCTAAGCCCAGAGTGGGAGGGGGAGTGACACAGCGCTTTACACACGCTGAGTGAAGCAGAAGTTAACAAAACTTCACCTCACAAAACGTAGGACTACAGAAAAACTATAAGGCCTATCAAAATAATTCTTTCACTAACAGAACCAGGAGGCTTCGGCGAAGAGACTAGTCCGCTTTTTGTGAAGATATTCCAACAATTGAAGGATTCGTAGCGAGTTAGAAACAGCCTTCATTCGTGTTTTCCCCAAAAACTCTAAACCTGTTTTAGAATGGGAGTGAATGAGAGATTGAGCCGTCACTCTCTGCCTGTTTGGCCACGTTGCGGAAAAACCGTAGGTCCTATGAAAATAAGAAAAGCATTGCCTGAAAGAGGACAAAAATCTCTACTACTTTTGAGAAAATGGTGTATGAAGAGTCAAAATTGTGGCCGTGACGGCGAGTTAGAGAGAAAAATTTTCAATAAACTTAACAGCTTCTCCCACTCTAGCGGTGACGTCACGCGCTCTAGCTCTCTCCCATAGACACCAATGTAAAATTCAGAAATTTCCTAAAAAAACCATAAAACTTAAACTGCCATTAAAGAAAAACCATAACAGATATCAAAAAGCTGAATACAAGACTAATAGCTTAATGCCTTCTGACCCATTTAAAAGTCGAATGGTGTTTCTAGCTGAAAGTATGCTGAAGTAGTTAAAGCTGAAAGAGGACAAAGTTTTAGAGGATTTGAACATTCTCTCCATTCATTTCTATGGCAAAAAAAATTTGAAAAAAGCTGAATATCTTTAAAAATATGAAAGATATCAAAAAGTTGAATACACGCCTGAATGTCCATAAAAAGCTGAACGTTTTGATACCTGAACGGTCTTTCTAGCTGAAAGTATGCGGAAGGAGATAGGGTCCAAAAAACGTACGGAAGAAGTCAGAATAATAATAAAGATTAGGATAACAATAGTGTGAATGCTGAATCAGCATTCACACTAACTAGAAAATGCATTTCCTGCGGAAGATGCGTGTGAATGCTGAAAGCTGAATGAAGCTGCCCAACGATGCTGAAAATGGCTGAAACGCATTGCTGAACAAGCTGAAGGCTGAAATGCAATGCTGAAGAATCGTGGAAGCTGAAATGTAAAAGTGGAGTTGGAAGCTTAACCTGTTTAGCTAAAAAAAAACTTTTGAACATTGCTGAAAATGGCTGAAATGCATTGCTGAATAAGCTGAAGGCTGAAATGCAATGCTGAAGAATCGTGGAAGCTGAAATGTAAAACCGGAGTTGGAAGCTTAACTTAACTAAAAAACTATTCCACATTGCTGAAAAGGCTGGAAAGAAAATCATATGATGTAGAAATTGCTAAAGAAAGAAGTTAAACTAACATGAAAGAAGACACAGTGTAGTGAACGATGGAAGAACTAAAGGATTTGAATATATGAGTTAAAAAAGGGAAGAATGAAACAGCAAAAAAGTGAACTTTGTAGATAGACTGTATAGACAGAAACAATGTATAGTTTGGAAACTAATAAATACTGCTGAAAAATAAAAAAGGTAAAGGCTGTGAAAGCGAATCACAAATATTTGAAGGACGGTTTTCTTAGAGAAAGAAGAGAAGATGGAAGGAAAGACTGAAAATATGAAGATATGAAGCAATATGAAGTGGATAGTGTGGATAGTCTGGAAGTGTGCAGCGGAGGTGTGGGAGAGAGCATGGGAGAGCAGCTAGCCTTCAGAGGGATGCTGTGGGCTCCAGAGGGTCCTGGAAGAGTAGAGTTGGGCCTGGGGCAGTGAGCTGAGGGCCTCCGGGGGGAAGCAGTGGGCCCTGGAGGGTCCTGGAAGTGTGCTCTGGGAGGTGTGGTAGAGAGCAGGGGAGAGGGGCAGGCATCCAGGGGGAAGCAGGGTTCTCTGGAGGGTCCTGGAAGTGTGCACGGGGGGGAGAGAGCAGGGGAGAGGGGCAGGCATCCAGGGGGGAATGGTTCAGTTAACACTAGTTAACAGTGTGAGCATCCCTGGTTTGTGTGAAGATAACATACCAGAAGGGTTTGGAATTATCATTTGTCATTAACAAATAAAAGAAAATTCAGTTTTATGTTTACATTAAAGAGAGATTTTTTTTTTCAAAGAAAACAACTAGGTTCAGGTGAGAAAGTGAGGTCAAAATGACACTACCTGACTGCATTACCCAGTTGTTATGCGTAATGCAGTCAGTTAGTGTCATTTTGACTTCACTTTGTCACCTGAACCTAGTTGTTTTCTTTGAAAAAAAAAATCTATCTTTAATGTAATTATTAAACTGAATTTTCTTGTACCTGTTAATGACAAATGATAATTCCAATCCCTTCTGGTATGTTATCTTCACACAAACCAAAATAATAAGGTGCATATAGTCTAAATTTGTCCCTGCAGCAATCGCTAGCTCTCTCGCTCTCGGGCAGGAAGCAAGTGCTGCAAGCTAGCGCTGGCAATACGGGATGAGATTAAAGGAAATATAACGTTTCTTAATCGCCTAATGAAAATTCACAATACGCGAGTCAATGTGCTCCGATGTTCACGTCAAGTATCTGTGAACACACACACACACACACACACACACACACACACAAAATGTCTCACGAACCAGACAGCTGCTACGGAGCTTTGTTTTGAGCTGTTACTATGGTGACCTAAGCCCAGAGTGGGAGGGGGACTGACGCAGCAGTTAGCACACGCTGAGTGAAGCAGAATCTAACAAAACTTCACCTCACAAAACGGAGGACTACAGAAAAACTATAAGACCTATCGAAATAATTCTTTCACTAACAGAACCAGGAGGCTTCGACGAAGAGACTGATCCGCTTTTTGTGAAGATATTCCAAAAAATGAAGGATTCGTAGCGAGTTAGAAACAGCCTTCATTTGTGTTTTCCCCCAAAACTCCAGACATGATTTACAATGGGAGTGAATGAGAGATTGAGCCGTCACTCTCTGTCTGTTTGGCCACGTTGCGGAAAAACCGTAGGTCCTATGAAAATAAGAAAAGCATTGCCTGAAAGAAGACAAAAATCTCTACTACTTTTGAGAAAATGGTGTATGAAGAGTCAAAATTGTGGCCGTGACGGCGAGTTAGAGAGAAAAATTTTCAATAAACTTAACAGCTTCTCCCGCTCTAGCCGTGACGTCACACGCTCTAGCTCTCTCCCATAGACACCAATGTAAAATTCAGAAATTTCCTAAAAAAACCATAAAACTTAAACTGCCATTAAAGAAAAACCATAACAGATATCAAAAAGCTGAATACAAGACTAATAGATTAATGCCTTCTGACCCGTTTAAAGGTCGAATGGTGTTTCTAGCTGAAAGTATGCTGAAGTAGTTAAAGCTGAAAGAGGACAAAGTTTTAGAGGATTTGAACATTCTCTCCATTCATTTCTATGGGCCAAAAAATTTGAAAAAAGCTGAATATCTTCAAAAATATGAAAGATATCAAAAAGTTGAATACAAGCAGAAATGTCCTTAAGAAGCTGAACATTTTGATACCTGAACGGTCTTTCTAGCACAAAGTATGCGGAAGGAGTTAGCGACCGAAAAAGGGGGGGGAATAATAATAACTAGACGATGCAATTTCTGAAGAAATTGCGTTGGGATTGCCGATCGCCGCGAAAAGCTCGAGGCAGACGGCGTCGCCGAAGCACGTTTTGAATCGACTGATTGCGATAATCGAGAAATACCGACTGTAGTGAGGGTGCTTTTATTTTGAGAAAATGCTATAAACAGGATTTTATTTTGAAAGGACAAAGAGCTGCAGGATACTCATGGGAACTCACAACAGAATCTGGACTTTATTTTGAATATTCCTCATACTTTACAAAAATGTGATATCTTCCAATAAATAACTATAGACTTTTATTGTGAAAGTCTGATCATGTCAAAAACCATGGCTGACAAAGAAAATGGCCTCACTTGGTACCTGAAGCTGTATGCCAATAACCAACGTCCGTTTTAATATTGAGTTGCTGTTTCAGGGCTTTTTTATTGAGAAAATGCTATTTCGGGGCTGTTATTTTGAAAGGGCAAAGTGCTGCAGGACACTCTTGGGACCTTGTTCAAGAATCTGGACTTTATTTTGAATATTCCTTACAATTTACAAAATTGTAATATCTTACTATAAATAACTGTAGACTTTTATTGTGAAAGTCTCATCATGTCAAAAACCATGGCTGACAATGAAAATGGCCTCACTTGGTACCTGAAGCTGTATGCCAATAGCAACGTCCGTTTTAATATTGAGTTGCTGTTTCAGGGCTTTTTTATTGAGAAAATGCTATTTCGGGGCTTTTATTTTGAAAGGACAAAGTGCTGCAGGAGACTCTTGGGACCTTGTACAAGAATCTGGACTTAATTTTGAATATTCCTTACTATTTACAAAAATGTAATAACTTACTATAAATAACTGTAGACTTTTATTGTGAAAGTCTCACCATGTCAGAAACCATGGCTGACATGGAAAATGGCCTCACTTGGTACCTGAAGCTGTATGCCAATAGGTAACGTCCATTTTAATATTGAGTTGCTGTTTCAGGGATTTTCTATTGAGAAAATGCTATTTTGGGGCTTTTATTTTGAAAGGACAAAGTGCTGCAGGAGACTCTTGGCGACCTTGTTCAAGAATCTAGACTTTTTTTTCAATATTCCTTACTATTTACAAAAATGTAATAACTTACTATAAATAACTGTAGACTTTTATTGTGAAAGTCTCACCATGTCAGAAACCATGGCTGACATGGAAAATGGCCTTACTTGGTACCTGAAGCTGTATGCCAATAGGTAACGTCCATTTTAATATTGAGTTGCTGTTTCAGGGCTATTCTGTTGAGAAAATGCTATTTCGGGGCTTTTATTTTGAAAGGACAAGGTGCTGGAGGAGAATCTTGGGACCTTATACAAGAACCTAAACTTTATTTTCAATATTCCTTATAATTTACAAAAATGTAATATCTACGTATTAATGACTAGACTTGTATTGTAGACTTGAGCTGTTGCTATGGTGACCTAAACGCAGAGTGGGGGTGGGGGGGTGGGTACTGGGTGGTCACCAAGTGTAACAGCAGTGGACATTTGGCAGCCTGTCATTCTTAATTACCAACCACAGACAGCTGATATGCTGCTATTGCCTTGTATGCTGTTGCTATGGTGACCTATGCCCAGAGTGGGGGTGAGGGTGGGGGGGTGGTACTGAGTGGTCATCAAGTGTAACAGCAGTGGACATTTGGCAGCTAGTTATTCCTAATTACCAACCACAGACAGCTGATATGCTGCTATTGCCTTGTATGCTGTTTGCTATGGTGACCTATGCCCAGAGTGGGGGTGAGGGTGAGTGTGGGGAGGGTGGTACAGAGTGGTCACCATGTGAAACAGCAGTGGACATTTGGCAGCCAGTCATTCTTAATTACCAACCACAGACAGATGCTATGCTGCTATTGCATTGTATGTATTTGCTATGGTCACCTATGCCCAGAGTGGGGGTGAGGGTGGGGGTGGGGGGTGGTGGTGGTACAGAGTGGTCACCATGTGAAACAGCAGTGGACATTAGGCATTCTTAATTACCAACCACAGACAGCTGATATGTTGCTATTGCTTTGTCAGCTGTGGCTATGGTCACCTATGCCTAGAGTGGGGGTGAGGGTGGGGAGTTGGGGGGGTGGTACTGAGTGGTCACCAAGTGTAACAGCAGTGGACATTTGGCAGCCAGTCATTCTTAATTACTAACCACAGACAGATGCTATGCTGCTAATGCATTGTATGTATTTGCTATGGTCACCTATGCCCAGAGTGGGGGTGAGGGTGGGGGGTGGGGTGGGGGGGTGGTACTCAGTGGTCACCATGTGTAACAGCATGTGACATTTGGCAGCCTGTCATTCTTAATTACCAAACATAGACAGCTGCTATGCTGCTATTGCGCAATAGCTGCTTTGTGTTGAGTAGTTGCTATGGTGATCAAAGGCCAGAGTGAGAGGGGGAGTGACAGCACTTTACACACGCTGAGTGGAGAAACTGAGAAAACTTCACCTTACAAACTGGGGGATTACAGAAAAACTATAAGTGCTATCAATATAATTCTTTCACTAACAGTGCCAGGAGGCTTCAACAAAGAGACCGATCCACTTTTTGTGAAGATATTCCAAAAAATGAAGGATTGGTGGCGAGTTAGAAACAGCCTTCATTTGTGTTTCTCTCCAAAAATTGTAGAGATCTTTAGAATGGGAGTGAATGAGAGATTGAGCAGTCACTCTCTGTCTGTTAGGCCACCTTGTGGAAAAACCGTAGGTCCTATAAAAATATGAACAGCATTGCCTGAAAGAAGACAAAAATCTCTACTACTTTTGAGAAAATGGTGTATGAAGAGTCAAAATTGTGGCCGTGACGGCGAGTTAGAGAGAAAAATTTTCCCTAAACTTAACAGCTTCTCCCACTCTAGCGATGACATCACGCACTCTAGCCCTCTCCCATACACACCAATGTAAAATTCAGAAATTTCCTAAAAAAACCATAAAACTTAAACTGCGATTAAAGAAAAACCGTAATAGATATCAAAAAGCTGTATACAAGACTTAGAGATTAATGCCTTCTGACCCGTTTAAAGGTCGAATGGTGTTTCTAGCTGAAAGTATGCTGACACAGTTAAAGCTCAAAGAGGACAAAGTTGAAAGGGGATTTTAACGTTCTCTCCATTCATTCCTATGGGAAAAAATTCCGACAAAACCTGGAATATTTCGGAAATTATGAAAGATATCGCTGAGAAAAGTAGAAGCACCCATCTCCTCATCGAGCTGCACGCGACGGTGTTTGAATGACGTTTCTACGTCGAACGGTGTAGGACTAGATAGCGACCGAAAAACGGCGGAATAATAAAAATAATAAAGAGAAAAAACGAAGAACATATCTTGGGATTGCTGCTTTGCACAGCAATCCCAACAACTAGACGATGCAATTTCTGAAGAAATTGCGTTGGGATTGCCGATCGCCGCGAAAAGCTCGAGGCAGACCGCGTCGCCGAAGCACGTTTTGAATCGACCGATTGCGATAATCGAGAAATACCGACTGTAGTGAGGGTGCTTTTATTTTGAGAAAATGCTATAAACAGGCTTTATTTTGAAAGGACAAAGTGCTGCAGGAGACTCTTGGGACCTTGTACAAGAATCTGGACTTTATTTTGAATATTCCTTACTATTTACAAAAATGTAATAACTTACTATAAATAACTGTAGACTTTTATTGTGAAAGTCTCACCATGTCAGAAACCATGGCTGACAAAGAAAATGGCCTCATTTGGTACCTGAAGCTGTATGCCAATAGGTAACGTCCGTTTTAATGTTGAGTTGCTGTTTCAGGGCTTTTTTATTGAGAAAATGCTATTTCGGGGCTTTTATTTTGAAAGGACAAAGTGCTGCAGGAGACTCTTGGGACCTTGTACAAGAATCTGGACTTTATTTTGAATATTCCTTACAATTTACAAAATTGTAATATCTTACTATAAATAACTGTAGACTTTTATTGTGAAAGTCTCACCATGTCAGAAACCATGGCTGACATGGAAAATGGCCTCACTTGGTACCTGAAGCTGTATGCCAATAGGTAACGTCCATTTTAATATTGAGTTGCTGTTTCAGGGCTTTTCTATTGAGAAAATGCTATTTCGGGGCTTTTATTTTGAAAGGACAAGTGCTGCAGGAGACTCTTGGGACCTTGTACAAGAATCTGGACTTTATTTTGAATATTCCTTACTATTTACAAAAATGTAATAACTTACTATAAATAACTGTAGACTTTTATTGTGAAAGTCTCACCATGTCAGAAACCATGGCTGACATGGAAAATGGCCTCACTTGGTACCTGAAGCTGTATGCCAATAGGTAACTTCCATTTTAATATTGAGTTGCTGTTTCAGGGCTTTTCTATTGAGAAAATGCTTTTTCGGGGCTTTTATTTTGAAAGGACAAAGTGCTGCAGGAGACTCTTGGCGACCTTGTTCAAGAATCTAGACTTTAATTTGAATATTCCTTACTATTTACAAAAATGTAATAACTTACTATAAATAACTGTAGACTTTTATTGTGAAAGTCTCACCATGTCAGAAACCATGGCTGACATGGAAAATGGCCTTACTTGGTACCTGAAGCTGTATGCCAATAGGTAACGTCCATTTTAATATTGAGTTGCTGTTTCAGGGATATTCTGTTGAGAAAATGCTATTTCGGGGCTTTTATTTTGAAAGGACAAGGTGCTGGAGGAGACTCTTGGGACCTTGTACAAGAACCTAAACTTTATTTTGAATATTCCTTATAATTTACAAAAATGTAATATCTACGTATTAATGACTAGACTTGTATTGTATACTTGAGCTGTTGCTATGGTGACCTAAACGCAGAGGGGGGGGTACTGGGTGGTCACCAAGTGTAACAGCAGTGGACATTTGGCAGCCCGTCATTCTTAATTACCAACCACAGACAGCTTGCTATGCTTCAATTGCTTTGTGTTGAGCTGTTGCTATGGTGACCTATGCCCAGAGTGGGGGTGAGGGTGAGGGTGGGGGGGGTGGTACTCAGTGGTCACCAAGTGTAACAGCAGTGGACATTTGGCAGCCTGTCATTCTTAATTACCAACCACAGACAGCTGATATGCTGCTATTGCCTTGTATGCTGTTGCTATGGTGACCTATGCCCAGAGTGGGGGTGAGGGTGGGGGGTGGTACTGAGTGGTCACCAAGTGTAACAGCAGTGGACATTTGGCAGCCTGTCATTCTTAATTACCAAACATAGACAGCTGCTATGCTGCTATTGCGCAATGAGCTGCTTTGTGTTGAGTAGTTGCTATGGTGATCAAAGGCCAGAGTGAGAGGGGGAGTGACAGCACTTTACACACGCTGAGTGGAGAAACTGAGAAAACTTCACCTTACAAAATGGAGGATTACAGAAAAACTATAAGTGCTATCAATATAATTCTTTCACTAACAGTGCCAGGAGGCTTCAACAAAGAGACCGATCCACTTTTTGTGAAGATATTCCAAAAAATGAAGGATTGGTGGCGAGTTAGAAACAGCCTTCATTTGTGTTTCTCTCCAAAAATTGTAGAGATCTTTAGAATGGGAGTGAATGAGAGATTGAGCAGTCACTCTCTGTCTGTTAGGCCACCTTGTGGAAAAACCGTAGGTCCTATAAAAATATGAACAGCATTGCCTGAAAGAAGACAAAAATCTCTACTACTTTTGAGAAAATGGTGTATGAAGAGTCAAAATTGTGGCCGTGACGGCGAGTTAGAGAGAAAAATTTTCCCTAAACTTAACAGCTTCTCCCACTCTAGCGATGACATCACGCACTCTAGCTCTCTCCCATACACACCAATGTAAAATTCAGAAATTTCCTAAAAAAACCATAAAACTTAAACTGCCATTAAAGAAAAACCGTAATAGATATCAAAAAGCTGTATACAAGACTTATAGATCAGAAAAGTAGAAGCACCCATTTCCTCATCGAGCTGCACGCGACGGTGTTTGAATGACGTTTCTACGTCGAACGGTGTAGGACTAGATAGCGACCGAAAAACGGCGGAATAAAAATAAAAATAAAAATAATAATAAAGAGAAAAAACGAAGAACATATCTTGGGATTGCTGCTTTGCACAGCAATCCCAACAATAAAGACACAGGATAACATAAGTGTGAATGCTGAAGCAGCATTCACACTAACTAGAAAAGGTAATTTCGGAAGAAATTACGTGGGAGAGCTGATACGCTGACGAAAAATACGAGGAGTAATTTAAAGTCAAAAAAGCGGACGAAAGAAAAAAGTGCCAAGGAAGCAAAGAAGTTGACAAAGTAGAAGAAGTTGAAAGAAAAGGAAGGAAAATGAAGTTGAAAGTAAAGAAAAAAGGCAGGAAGTAAGCATGATAAGAAGAAGTACTTTATTAATCCCCAAGGGGAAATTAAATTGTTACAGCAGATATTAAAGTTATTAAATTTAATATTATTTAAATTATACAAATTGATAGTAATTAATAAAGTAATAAAGCGATCAACCTGTATGTAGAAAAGTAAAGTAATTTGTTTTTGGGGGTTTCAGTGTGTATGTGTGTGTGCGTGTGTTATTGTTTATATTATGGAATTATAGAGTCTTATGGCCATGGACACAAAAGACTTCCTGAATCTCTCAGTCTTGGTTTTAGGAGGAATTAGTCTGGGGCCGAATGAACTTCCCATTCGCCACAGTTCCTCATGAAGTGGGTGGGCAGGATTGTCCAGTATGGAGTTGATTTTGTCCACCATCCTCCTCTCTGCCACAGCCTCCAGTCTGTTGTTCCAGTCCAACAACAGATTTTTCCTTCCTGATCAACTTGTTTAGTCCGTTGGCCTCACCAGCCTTGATGCCACCTCCCCAGCACACAACTGCAAAGAACAGTGCACTCGCTACTACAGACTGATAGAACATCTTCAGTAGCTTGTTGCACACGCCAAAGGAACAGAGTCTCCTGAGGAAGCACAGTCTGCTCTGTCCTTTCTTGAAGAGTGCATCTGGATGGAGACAGGGACTGGGGTCTTCCTGCTCCTCCTAAAGTCCACCACCAGTTCTCTGGTTTTCCTAATATTGAGCTTTAGACAGTTGTTACACCAATCAACAAAGCTTTTTATCAAGTGAACTCACAAGAGGGGCACTGAAGAAAAAGACAGACAGATAAGAAAGTACACTATGAATAAGAAAGGGTTGAAAGACAATGAAAGTAAGAAAGAAAGGTGAGGAAAGACAGAAGGAATATTAAGGAACTAAAATAATCAAATAAAGGGGGTGAACAAGCTGTATGCCAATAGCCAAGTCCATTTTAAGCTCATATTAGTGTTGGCTAACCTCTTAATATTCTCCTACTAACAGTACTAACAGTACATATTCAGATTGTCACAATACCACTGTGCAGTTTCTCAGAGGAAATTAATGCACATTTCAGAAGTATAGTGAATATTCAATATTCAACCAAATAAAAATAAAATAATCTGTAGGTCCATAATATCTTATTTGATGATGCAAGTTGATCTTCAGAGTGTTGGACGGAGGAAAGGGTTGAATGGTGTGATCACAGAGGCAGCTGAGGCTCAGGAGGTAGATCAGCTCATCCACTAACCCCAGCTTCTCTTGTCAAAGACTCCTTGGGCCAGACACTGGATCCCAAGTTGCTCCCAGTGGCTGTTCCATTAGTTCATGAGTGTGTGAATTCAAATGGTTTATAGTGTAATCGTGTAAAGTGCTTTGATTGCACTTGAGAATAGAAAAAGTCCATTTATCACGGAAGACAGTAAAACTGTTTCTAATCCAGGAGGACGATCAAAACAAAAAATATATATATAAAAGAAGAAAACTAAGAAAAAAAATACCTTGAAAACTAAGACTAAATAAATGACGAATCAACACCATCATCTGAATATTATGTGTGTGTGTGGGCTGATAAATACATAGTCCAAAACATTTTGAGACTATAGCTCATGGGGGACTAACTCCGGTGCTTAAGAGCCACAGCCCTGCTTGTTTTCCCACTATCCCTGCCCTTCCAGCTTCTAATTGGTTGAACACACATGATCCAGGTAATCAGCAGTTGGTAGGGCAGGGATGGCTGGAAAACAGCAGTGGGTCTTGAGGACCAGAGTTTGCCACCCCTGCTACAGCTCATCACAACATAGTTACCAAAAAAAAAAACTTACCCAAAATATTATGCATTGTGTATTGGTAGATAACTGTAATCTGTCTAGCCTCCTGACACCCAGCAATTTATTTTTGTCCTCTGTGTTGAACATTATACTCTGACCATTAATTCAAACACCAGCCTTGCAATCTATTTATGTCCTAATGTCCTGCAAAGAGAACATCCTGAGCTTTCTAGTGATGTCTGTCAAGTTAAGGTGTGGCCAACACTTTGTTTGTATTTTTAAAGTGGTTCCAATTGCTGCAGCTACCTTTCCTGGCAGGGTCTAAGGAGGCTAAACGTTGTTGTTTCACATATTTTTTGGTTGTCTGTTTACTGTTTTACAGTAAGAAAAGTGCACATATTAAGTTCGTCGGCAAATCAGAGTATACACACTTACTGTACATACAATTACACATAAAGTGAAAAAGATTCATTGCTAATGGATTTTCAATGACGTGGTGGCAATAACACCATTTAAAATATTACATGTCTAAAAACACTTTGGTTACAAACTGATGTCAAAAACAGAGATTTCAGAATTAGAAATGTTCATAATATAATGTCCTTCATTGGACATCAATGACTAAAGCAGTACACTTTTAATGGTTATGTTACAATATTGGTCAGTCCTACCTACAAAGGCTTGTCACATCATGGTTAGCCTTGGGCTAATATCCCCATTTGTCCAAGCTCCAAGCTTCAGTAATCCTTGACTGACAGTCATTTGTCTCCCAGTCAAACCATTAGCTGTGGCTCATCTGAGCTACAGTGGTGTTGTGGGTATTCTGAAGACTGCTCTGAATACCCTGAGCTTTGACTTCACAGTGTGAAACACTGAAGGTAAATGCACAGTATGACTGCTGACTATATGCTGGGGTTTAGATTAGCCCAAAGCTAAGTCCACACATGTGGAAACCTTTCACATACCTACCAGCTGATACCCCACTCTAATGACTATTTTAAAAATCTGTCCTCTCCTTTGGGTTAATTCATTTACCTGCATCTGTAAACTAAGAATTATCAACAACTAAATTATCTGTTTTTCATATGTTTAAACCGATTAAAGAGGAAAGAAAACCATGACATAAAAATGAATGAAATGGTGCAATGAAAATAACGATAACTGTTTTGTGACCTTTGACATTTCAGGTTGCTGTAGAACCATGGCCTCCAGTTAATATTATTGGATCTTTCAGTTGTTCTCCCCAGTCTGGCTTGGGTTTTCTCCTTCCGCAGTCCAAACACATGCCCCTGTGATAGACTGCTGATCTGTCCAGGGTAGACTGTATCTCTCACACACTGCATGCTGGGATTGGCTCCAGGCTCCCAGCCACCCTAGAAGGATAAGCAGTTGATAATGGATTAATGGATGGCTGTTGTATAACAGAATTAAAATAAACAATAAAACATTATTACCTTCTGAATTTATTTAGGTGGAGAACTGACCTTACAGAGAAAACACTGTCACAGTGAAGGTGATAGTGATGACTGATGGGCAGGTGGTTCCCTGCAGCAACGTGCTGAGGATCCACTGAACTGAACTGTTTAGACCAGTGGATGTACAGATGTGGAGACAGGAATATGGAGCTCATCCTGACAATAGAAACAGAAAGATCTTGTAATAAATTAAAGCCAATGAAACAAACAAACATATTCAAAAGTTAAATCTTCCACAATAATCTAATTACCTTGAACACTGCTGCAAGGCAGTAAACCCTTTTGTATCCAGTGCCATTTCAAACATAGAGGTTTTGCAGAGCTGTGCAGTTCTCAGGGTCTTCACTGTGAAGTGGACAAACCACAGTGAATAAGCTCCTGTAGGAAGAAGTTCATGGAAAACACTGTAACTGAATGAATACACGAATGAGCACAGATTTGTGAGTTTGTAATGAAAAAACAAACAGTACCTTATGGTCTGTTCTGAGGAAACCTGGACACTGGTACGAGAAACACGTGTCCAGCAGTGATGGGTCTGCTGTTGTGTGACAGTGCAGCTGTAGCAGCATGATGTTGTGGTTGGTCTAAAGTGATCCAGTGTGTCAGAGTCAGAGAGAAGATGAGGCAAAGACTTGGCAGGAATCATCGTCCTCTTCCTTGAAAAATGACTGGGACAAGCAGGAAGCAGGAAGTGGTCCAGATGTGTGGTCCAGATGGGTCTGTTTTTGAGCTGCAGTGTGTGGTCTGTTGTAGCATGATGTCTTGGCTGTTCTGAGCTGATGCTCACAGGTCCAGACATGAGGAGATGATGGTGAAGACTGAAGAACTACAGTAACTTGAAATGTCAAAGGTCCAGACAGTGAAAGCAGTTTGCAACATCACAGATGAGAGGAAGAGAAAGAAAACTATCCTAAGTTATAGTCTCTGGTCAGATCACCCACCCTGCCAGAGAGGCTAATGGAAACTGGGTGGGATAACATGTGGGGTATCAGCTGGTAGGTATCAGGAAGTGTGTGTTATATATAGAACACATACTTCCTGATGTATTTCTGTGTTAGCAGCTGTGTACGCTGATGTTAACAACAGCGTACACAGCTGCTTCAAATGTTTTGGCCTGTGCATTTACCAACCCTGACCCAGACCCACCCTGATAAATGCACAGGCCAAAAATATAATTACCTGAAAAAATGTACTTTATAATACTTTGTAATTATATGGTATGTCATTTTCTCTAGATCACTATCCCTAAATATACTAATCCATCATGGTATATAACTTTTCTATTTTATAAAGAAACTTAACTTTAACTTGCTTATGTTTGTCTGAGTTACTCTATATATGCATATGCTTTTTAAAACTAATTGGTAGGATTTACACAAATTTTACTAAATAGTTTTTCTTAACCTTGGCCACGATGATACTTTTAATCACCTTTGCAATTATTTATGTTCCTAATGAACTGCTGGAGGACAGTAGACTACAATATTGCCACAATGCAAACATTGATACATTTGTATAAACTTTAGAAGAGACATGATAATAAACAATGTTTATAACTCAATATTCACAATCTATTTTTCTTTCTGACCATATTTATCATTAACATTTTACTTCATGTACAGCCGTCATCTGTTATTATCATAAGTCTTGCATTAAATTCAAATAAATAAATTCATAATACTTTTAAAATCTTATTATAAACTTCATCAATATGCCTCTTCCGTTTTGATTTTCAGTTAGTCTCAGTTGGCAATATTTACAATCTGATTGATTATAGTACACAGTAAACAGCATTGTGATAACTGTGGTATGTGTGCAGTACACCTGAAGAGAGACAATGTTCTGGTTGAGAGATGAACATGAGGTCCAGCAGTGTGTTCTTCTCTGTGGTTGCAGCAGTGATGACTTGTGCAAATCCCCTGGACTTGAACAGATCCAGTATTGGTTTGCTTCCATTGGATAAAAGGTTCTCATTGAAATCACCACAGACAATGATGGGGTGACAATCCATGATCTCCAGTGCATCCAGAAGGCTTCCCAGGTTAGACAGGAATGATGTCACACTGTAGTCTGGAGGTCTGTATACAGCAGCAACCAGTGCAGGAACTGGGCCTTCAACCTTCAAAGCCACAAACTCAAGGTCGGTCACATTATGGATGTACTGTTTTTCATGCACTTGAATCTGACCTTTGACATAAACAGCAACTCCACCACCACCTCTGTTGGCCAGTTGTGGGAAATTTGTGTAGGACACATGTCTGTTACGTTTGAACATGTTGTAACCCTCTAAATGGAGACTCTCTGCAACAAAGGAGCCTTGGAGGTGAGTTTCAGTTAGACACAGAACATCTGCCAGACACAGCTCATGATGGCTCTTGATGTCACTGACATGAGAAGGCAACCCTTCTGTATTATGGTGGACAATGGTCAGAGTGTCAGGTCTGTTCAGTGTTTGTGTGATCTGAAGAAGAGGCATCGTGTCGTCCATGTTGGCTTGTCTCATGGTCTCCAGGGCTGCAGTGATTTCTGTGTTAGCATATATTTTACTGTCATCCATGTCCAGTAGGTGGAGTCCACTGAGAGAGGTCACTCTGCTGACAGCTACATAAGCCATGCCAGGTTCAAAGATGGACTTTAGTGAGACCACAGCTGATTTGGTTGTCATACCCTGAACCTTATGAATTGTACATGCAAAGGCCAGTTTAATGGGGAACTGTCTGCGTACCACTCCTTTCTGTTTCAGATTCTCCTCTGCTCTCTCTATGTACACTAGATTGGCAGGATGTCCTGGTGCTCTGTTATGGCGATTCCTTCCAGATGTTTCATTATCCATCCTGAGCCCAAGCATAGTGACATGTGCAGAACCATTTTGTTCAGAGGTGACTACTCTGACTAAAGTAGCAAATGAACCATTGACTAGTCCCTGAGAAATATCCAGGTTTCTGGTGAGCATGACACGAGCTCCCTCAGCAACTTGTAGTGTGTCTGGTAACTCATTCCTGCCTCCTTTAAATGGGTTGGCTTGTCTTGTCATTCTGCCAGTTCGTGGATCCTTTTTATAGTCGTCTGCATCGATGTTAGTGGTCTGAGAATGGAGCCGAGTTAATGTTGCAGAGTTGTGAGCATCTACCTGTTTATTGGTTGCAAAAATATGCAGGACATCAGGTGGACAAAGTTGTGGTTCAGTGACGGCTTGTGACAGCAAAGCTCTGTCTGCTTCAGACAACTCATCTGACTTGTCTTTGACACGGATCCTGTTCAGCATCTCTGCAAAGGCAACATCATCTTTCTGACGCATGATCTCAGTCAGAGTGATCATCTGAAAGTGTTCCTGCCACAGGTCAATCTCACACGGGTCATGTACACACAGAGGTTTAGCCTGTCGCACTGGTGGCAGCTGATAGAAGTCTCCAACAGCTATTACTGACATCCCTCCAAAGGGTCTCTGGCTGCCTTTGATCTGTTTGAGTCTGACATCCACATAAGCAAAAAGGGCCTTTGACACCATGGACACTTCATCAATGATAATGATTTCAGCATTTATCAGCTCTGATCTGACCTCATCCAGTTGGTTACCCAGTCCTTGAAATGGAGGCTTTAGGCTTCTGGGCAGCTTGAGCAGAGAGTGCAGTGTTGTGCCTGATATATTAAAGGCTGCGGTTCCAGTGAAAGCTGTTAACAGGACAGTAGGTTTGGATATGTCGGCCTCCTCAGCATGTCTCGGCAGTTTGCTCAGTATCTTAGATGCCTCTGAGTGGATGCATTTGATGAGATGTGACTTTCCTGTTCCAGCTCCACCATTGATGTAAAAGAAAAACTGATCTGGATTTAGGCCACAAACTCGTTTTATGCACCAGTCTCTGACTGTATAGAACACACAGGCTTGTTTCTGGTTCAGGTTCTGAAACATTTGGCGTAACACTGTGGGGTCAATAACAGGTGGCTCTCTGATGGCTCTGGTTTCTGTCACAGCAGCAGCCTGACGACTGTAGTCTGGAACATTCTCCTGTTCATTCTCATGGTCTGGCTCTCTGGCCTGAAGTTCATCAATACACTCCAACCTCACTACTTCAGATTCAGGTGCCAGGTTACACCATTCATCGATCACACCTCTGTTCTGTTCATACTCCTCAACAGCTTCCTCGATCTCTTCACTGTTTTTCTCATATTTGTCTCTGTTTTGTTTGACAATTTGTTTGACACTCTCAGGACGGTCAGACCCTGGTAGCTGTACGCAGCCGCTGTTATAGAAGGACTCGTACGTGGGTAAGAAACGTCTTTTCAGTTCCTGCTCTGATCGGAAAGGAAGGTAGAGTTTCAGTAATGTGCCGTAAAATTGCTCAGGATATTTTTCCTGTGAGCGGCGGTGAAACCTGATGATAGCAGGCTTATCATTTTTTCTCCTCTGAACAAATCCCATCTCATTCAGCAGGGGCAGAACATCTTTACCTTTGGTCTGTTGGCCATAGACAAACCTGCATGTAGCTGCAAAATCAGCCAAACACATCGACTCAAACTCTGGAGTTTCAGGTCTGCATTTGTATTTGTCAGTCAAAGACGTCATCCACACGTTTGCACACTCTGGTGTTGTGTTCTCCAGGTACGAGAGGGGACGGCTCATTTTCACTGCATTGTCATCTGTCGGTATGAATACGACACCACGTGAACACTTCTTCATGTTAATGCCACATGCACGAGTCACACACTCCTGAGCACTGATCTCTCTCTTTTTTGAATACGCCTGCATGACTGCCCTCATTTCATCACATTCATTGACGCTTTCCCTGTCAGAGTTCTGGATGACTGTTTTGAGGTACTCAGACAGTCCAGCTTCTTTCTTGGTTATGTAGCTGGTCAGGTAAATGATGCAAGAATACGCATTGAGAATATAACTCACATCAATGTTAGCATTCCAGGCTTCCAGCAGATGAGGATTGTATCCGTTCACCCAACAGTCTTTAGGGTCACGTTTCAGTATGACAGCACTGGATTTGTTCATCACATTGAGGCATTGTTCATACTCACTGAGTGTTAAACTGCATCGAGCCAGAAGCTGCTGCAAACTGAGAGAGGCAGTTTCAGGTTCATTCAACAACAGGTTCAGTGGTCTGAGCTTTCTCTTGGCTTCTTCCACTTGCAGTTGATCAACATCCTCACCAGCTCTCGTTATCATTGTCTTTCTGCAGGGTGGTTTGGGAAATCCAAATCTACAACCAGAGCTGAGGCTTCTGAAACACGTCTTTGAGTGGTTTTTACTGTGCATCTGCACTTCTTTCACTTTCTTGTACAGTTCAGGTTGTGTATGTGGGTCAGGCAGCTGAGCTGTGATGTATTTAGACACAAACTCACACACAGTCTGATCATCATCTTCCTCAAACACAGGTGCACCTTCTACCCATATGAGACAGTGGATGTGTGGACTTCCTCTGTGCTGAAACTCCACTCTGTAAAAGTAGTCAACAACTTTGCCCAGAGGTTGTGCAGGAGATAAGATCAAATCTCTGAATAAGGCCTCAACACGTTTATCAAACATGCGCATTGCTGTCACTGGATTGCTCCTTAATATGTCACACTTTGCTGCCCAGTCAAGTTCCTCAAAATGAACCTCTTCACCCTGCTGAGTTTTTATTGCCTCAACCACCTCAGGCCAACGCATTTCAGCTGCTGAGAATGTACAGAAGAATGTAGGAGTTCCCAACTGTCTGATCATGGCAAAAAGATCTCTGGTTGTTTTCTCCCAATAAGCTGGTGTTCCTCTCAGTGGCTGCATGAATCTGACTGCATCTTTATTCCTCACTAGTCTCTCAACCTCTCGTTTGTCTTGCAACATACCTGAGGTTATTTTGCGTCCATCTCTGGTCACAGGTTTTCCCTTACGCAATTGTATTGTCATGCTGGAAGTGGCCAAGTGTATTTCAGTCACAAACTGAGCAAAGAACAAGTAGTTTGTGTCTCTGGCAAAGCGTTCATCGATACAGAAAAGCCTTGATTTGAAATAACTACTGGGTGTTAATTTAATACGTCTCTGCTCATCCAGTGTGTTTTGACCTGTAGGGAACTGAACAGGGAAAGCCATGGCCTCCAGTTTAGGTGTTTGGAAAAAGCTGACTGGGTTGTTTCTTTCAGCAGGAGCAACAGAGTAGATTCCTTCACTAAAACATAATATTTCCTCTGCAACATCAGGCGGCTGAAGACATGAGTCTAGAGCAAAACCTCCATTGGGCATGTCACCTTCCTGTCCTTCATTATCTCTCTGCTGCTCAGCTTCATCATCATCATGTAACATGTCAGAGTTTTGTTGCTCATGTTCAGGATTGTTTTCCGTCTCATGTAGTGCACTGTGTTCACATCTGTCTATCTCCATGAGATCATCTTCCCCATATTCATCATCATTCATTGATTCATCCTCATCATCATCCTCCTCATCAGGAAGTGTTGGGTCACATAACTCAGCATCATCTCTGATACTTACATCCTCATACTGTGGATGGATCTGTTTCAGTTTATGCAGAGCCTGTACAAGTTTAGACCAGGTTACAGTCTGGAACAGCTGATGACCTCTGTAACACAACCGTCTCTTCAGTTTCACTCTCATGACCTGTGAGTCACTTCTCAGTCTGGGCAGAGCATCCACTGTTTCCTGGACCTCAGATGGGACACAGACCACATTACCACGTATTGCTGTCTGCCTGCCTTTGGGAAGAGGAACGATCTTAGCAAATGGTATGCACTTTGCTATGAGATGTCTCTCCAGTATGTTGAGATCAGAGAGTTCAGGTGGAATTTCAACAAGCTCCAGGTTGTTGGTCACAGCAAGTGGGGGCATGGCTCCATGTTTAAGGTGATTATGGCAGGTGTGACAGATCCACTCTTTCTTTCTCTCAGCAGGAACTTTGCACTGTTGTTGATTTCTGCAGTGATCATCACAAACATGAACATACTTTCCTGACAGACATGACGCAACCACTTTTTGATTCTTAATGTAATTTGACCTCATACAGGGTCGGACCTGGTTTGGGAATGATGCCTTATGACACACAGTGCACACATAAGTAGGACCAGTTTTTATATTTGATCTGAAAACAGATATGGCCTGTTGCATCAAAGGGTTGTCAATCTGGCGTAACTGCCTATTCATCTGTCTGTATTTCCTTTTTATTTTCATTGCACATCTCATGTTACGCAAGATCCTAAAGGCAAAATTGTTTTTATACCTGTTCCTCATTATTTCTTTCATGAGTTGTCTGTGTCGAACTCTGAATGCTTTGTCATGCGCATAACGCTGAGTAATATAAGATCGCTGCCTCAGTCTGTAATCAACATCATCTCTGTAGCGCTCAGTTATATACAGTTTTTTCTTTTCTTTATATGTTTCATTTGAAGCATACTTTTCAACTTCTTTTCTTTTTTGATTCGCTTTTCCTTGTGGAGTTTTTTGTGAGAGCAACTGTCTTCTCTTAAATTTTCTCCTTTCCTGTTTACTAAGTTTGGACAGTTTACAAACAGCCTTGTTGGAGGAATTAGAGACATTAATGACAGTGGTATTTTTATTTGAAGCAGCTGAGTTTTCTTTGTCATGACAAGCATCATGTGATAGCATTGAATTCAAAGAGAACTGACATGAGTGTTCAGGTTGCATATCAGTGGATGTTATATGAACGTCTTGCTGTTTCTCAGCTGTTGTGGGAGTGGACATTTCAGCATAAGAGTTTGATTCTCCAAGACCATCATCCAACACAGTAGGAGTAGCAGCAGTGTGAGGTGTAGGCCTGCTTTCATCATTCACATTGACTGTGTCCAGGCTGTAAAACACCACAGGCTTCAGCTCGTAGTTACAGGAGGACTGTGTGCCAAACATCTTGTGACACTGTTGGAGCCTGTCAATCATGTCACTGAGATGTGTGAACGTCACCATTACAGCAGTTCCAGCAGTGTGTGAACTCGGTGGGAGGGGCAAACCATTAGCTCTTCTGGAGTGTGGATCAAAGAACCCGTATCAGCCTGATCTGGTTCTGAATACTCCAATACATAACCCTGTCATTAGCAACAATGCATACTGCACATCAGATAACAAACAGCTCAGACCTGCCTCTAGGTCGAGGAAGCTATCAACAGCTCCAGGTAACGAGTCTCCAAATGTGCCATAGCGTGAAAGTTGTGTTTTGTCCACATAATACCTATACCTGTGTGCAGCAACTTGGTCAGGCAGCTCATCAGTGGTCAAATGGATACTGTTAGGGAACCGTTTCCTGGCCTCTTTATACATCATGTTACCTTTATCCAGGATGTGATCAAGGTCTGCTCTGGTGATGTTTTCATCCTCATGCAGGAAGGCAAGAAATGTTAGTGAATTACAGGTGCACTGACGATTTCTGGATCTGCCGTATTTCAGAGAAGCCTGGCTGCGGGATGCACAAACATGTGTTTCAGAGGACTGGTCTCCTGGGGTTGCAGTTTGTATGAGAAGGTCCTGAAGCATCACTGTGACGTCCACTCTTTACAATGTCAGCATAGGAAACACCTGGTATGCGCACAGCTTTAGGTTGACTCTGCACAGCGCTGAGGATCATTCTGAGGACGTTCTGCTTGGTCACTTGTTGCTACAAACTGGAAATCAGTCAGTCTCTGCCAGCGGAGCTTTGCAGCTTCAGACTTCTTACCTTTCTTTGGCATTATTACTGTACTCCAAAACCACAACTGTTATGCTATATACAGTTATTCTGTAAACCAAAAGTACAAATGAAAATATTTTTTGAATTTTATTTCGTTTTTTTTAAAAAGATTTGCTGTAACAATATTAGTCTTCAAATAAATGGACACTAAAGCAAAATTTTTAAACTTCTGTCAAAATATTCTTAAAGTAAAACTGGTTTATGGTAATTCCAATGCTATGTATGAATTGTAAACTTTTAAATTCACAAAAGTATTTACAACAGAATACTAAATTATATAATGTACAAATTTCAAATCCCTCTCAATATGGACCAGGGGATAAATATCAAGTCTAATGCACTTTGCACTGGTAAAATAAGAGAATATTGCAATTTCAAACTGATCTAGCTTTGAACCTTGTCAGGTTGTTTGGAAAAAATGAAATGAATATTTTAGGCTATTTCAAGTGCTGTTAACTTCAGATTTATATATAAATACACACCAGAATACTGAATTATTATCCACTCCCAATAAACAGCCAATAGTACAGTATTGTTCTCACTTATCAGCAGAGATTAACTGAATGCTATTAAATCAATTAAATGCTTTATAGGGTGTGGGAGACACAAACTGATTTTCTCTTATAAAGGTCAATAAGTAAAATCAGGAGCACAGGTCTGGCAGTGTGATGATAGATGAGTGTTTCTTCTGGAAGGCAGGACTTCAGCTCGTTTTCTCTCAAAACCTGGTAAACTGGGTCTGCAGACAGAAAACAACCACTCCAAAAAAATCGACTTCCTGTTCACTGCTGTGTTTTTATTGTACTATATCACATTCAACAACCACACACTTTTACTAATTTAAACAATGTCAAAAGATTCAATTATTGACAAATGTGTATGTAAAACAAGGCTAATAAATGCAATGTATATTCTTATATTATTTCTATACTTGTAGCTGAGGAAGCAAAACAGATTACCTGTGGAAAAGTGTGCAAATATTTTCACACCAAGCGGCCTCTGTATACAAACCTCTGCAACACCAACAAAGTTCAGGAACAACTGCAGCTCAGTACTGAATTTGATTTTCAGTGCAACTATTAATTATAATTTATTATTATAATCAGTTATAGTGTTTATAGTCTTTATGTACAAATAAATTAAAAGACAAAACTTTGGTTGTATACAAATGTATACAATTCAGTTTTCAAATGACAAATTTTTGCAGTCAATTGTCAATTATGAAAGTGCAATTTGTGTCAACTAATTACAACAAAATTTCTGTAGTATGCACTTTGCCTTTTTAGAGTTTCAATTGAAAGTCCAAACAATTACTTAAAAACTTTAGTCAGTTACTTTTTCCAAATTTAAAATTTGACTTTGGACTTTTTTTAAAATTTATTTAGAAAATCTGTTGCTGATTAATTGGTAGGATCAAACCAACGGTGAGATAGAGGAGATGTAGAGAGAGAGAGCTTGTGAGCAGAGGAACTCACTGAACCAAAAACAGAGATATCAGGTCCCAAAAACCTGTCGTACCCAGAAAAATATTTGTCTCTGTCAATTGTTTGCACCAAACCATAGGTTGACCCAAAACTTAGATAGAGTGGATAGACAGGGACAGAAAGATAGAATATCGGTAATTTAGATAGAAATGAGAAGATCGGACAGGAGAGATAGAAACTCAATTAAGGGGTGAGCTGTAGAATGACAGGAGAGGGGGGAAAAGACTCTGAATCACCAAAATGGATAGTGGGAGAAACCAAAATGGGATAGGCAGAGGAGAGATAAATACACTGAGCAGCACACCTGAAAGACAAAATGAAAACATATATGAGAGAGCAGCTTCAATATAAATACAATTAAGAAATCTGTCCAAACCACAGGTATTTTTCAGATGTCTTCTATAGATTTTTTCATATGAACAGATTGTAAAAACATAATTATAACTAGTGTGACTACTGCTTCAGTGTATCAAATCACTGAATTCAGTTTTCTTAAATATGTGTGAACTTACTGTCAAGTCACCAGCAGCACCGGTAATCTGCAGTTACACAGGTAGGAATAGGCCAGAAGGAAAGAGAGAAACAGAAAAATAAAATATAAATTAGATAAAAGATAAGATATTGATTTTTCTTTACAGAAATCTAAAATCTTGCAGATCATTTCAATCATATTTTTGACAGAGAATTATGAATAAAAATAATTCATTTGAGGAAATGTAGCAGGCCTATGTAATTCATGTTGCAAAAGATTACTGTGATGAAAATCTTTCTAAACTTGTAACAAATACAATTACATATATTTATAATGAAGTCTTAATTTATGTATTAAAGTTCAGGGGCTGCCTGGAATCACGGGTAGCAATGGTACAGACAGCAAGAAGAGTGGAGAACCCTTCACTGTTTTTCATAATGAATATATTTTTTGACACTCAGTGTATTTAATAGTTAATTATCAATGCTATCTGTTAGTATGCTAACCAGCAATAAATGAACCGTTGTCTAGTGTAAATCATGTGCATTGCAGTTTTCTAACAATAACAAAATGACCTAAAGATTCTACACATTTATAGGTATTCAGGTCATGTGCTCTGATGGTGAATTCACTCTCCATATTTCTATACTTACCAGCCAAAGTATCGCGCTAGATCCCTGTTCCGTGTGTCTAAGAAAGGAAACAACATTTTAGCTGCTTTTCAATCTGTATGTGTGTGTAATAATTGCGACACTGCGTTTACCACTAGCAGGTTTTTATTCTTGTAACTGTCAGTTTTACCGTATCACATTTTATCTGTTATTACATCCGCGAGTTGCAGCCACCGCGAGCTGCGCTGCTCCATGACGTCACTGTACATTAACGGTTTTTAGTTGGAGTCGCTAATGCTAACGCTAACTGAAAACCGTTTATATATATATATATATTAACTGACTTCAACAGCGTCGTGACATACAGCAGTAAGCTATGTCTCTAAATCACAAACCATGGTGTCCTACTCTGCCAAGATATCTTTAGCGTCACATTGTTTTTGCTTCGCTCCGAATTCAGTTGCTACGGCTAAAGTTAACTTAGCGCCGATATATTAGCAACGGCGCTAACAAGTTGGGCTACCAAAAAAGTCTGTACAAAGCCGGAAAGACAAATATAGCGACTTTGCCTTCATATTTTCATGTCATGGCTTCAGTACGTCTAAAAAACTTATTTTAAAATCATGTAACCCTCCTTAAGCTGAATTTTAACCGTTAAAACAAGTGTAGGCGAAGGCTCTTTACACACTCACTGTTACTCACCAGAAGCACCGCAGACAGAAGTGACGCCTCAGACGTAGTGGCGCAGTCGGTCTTTGAATGCGGCGTTCAAGGGCAGTCGGAAATGTCACTTCAGGAATAGGTAATGTTAGGTGACTTTAATAGCTGAGAAATGAAAAGGTGAAGCTATCTATTAGACAGTTACTCACTTGTCCATAGTCATTAGTAATGCTGTCTGGTTAACATAAATAGAGGTATGCAGTAATAATACTTAATTTTAATAATGTAGCACCTTTCTTTGTAAATATAAAGATATTTTAGCTTAATTTATTGGTAACTCTGATGTAAATGTTTTAGCTGACACTTGTTCAAGTGGTCGAGTATCTTTGATAGTATTTGACTGTTTTAGCAACAAGTGTATTTATAACACTATATGGTTTTGGTACCGTACAGAAATGTTCCCTGATTAGCGATGTTGCGTTCACTGCATTTAGGAACTTAGACATTTCCGACCTGCTATTAGTTCCCCCGCCCCTTTTTTTGCAGACGGCCGAACAACACATACATTAAACTAGCTGTTGTCTTTACATTTAAGGGTTATATTGATGACCTTGGTGTCGTTTAAAGGAAAGGCTTTCCAGTTTATTATTTCACGCTGTAAAATAATATTCACCGTAGTGCATTAGACTTGATATTTATCCCCTGATCCATATTGAGAGGGATTTGAAATTTGTACATTATATTATTTAGTATTCTGTTGTAAATACTTTTGTGATTCACCGTAGCTTCCAATGTCAAGCTTTATTGAATAAACGGCGAAATCAACCCTCAAACGAACCGGAATACAGTTTTTCATGAGGAGGAAAATGGGTTTATTATTTTTTGGACTAAAAACATGGATGCACTATGTTCCCTGAATTCTAACGAAAAAAAGGACATGCAATACTTGGATCTATGAACTAACACGACACAAAAGGTAAGAGATAGTGTTTTTCCAATATTTTTACTCTTGTTCATAACCATTAAGAAACTGTAAGTCGCTGTGATAATTCAATTTATACCATTTGAATCGTGAGATTTTATCATTTCATTTGATATATAGTTTGTCAGACTTTATTCAAATTTGTCCGACGACCTTTGGTGACACATCTGGAAATGAAATTTTTATCTCAGGCCTGGGACCGGGGTGGAACGGCTTTTGAAAACTTAGATCCAACTGAAAAAACGTGTAATCTAATTTCTTTAGTTATGATTTATGTAATTATTTTTATTTATTAAAAAGCCATTACTTCAACTTCAGGACAACCAGATAATGAGATATCTTAATATTAAATGTTATAAATTCTATTCCATTTTCTCTATTATATTTTTACCATATTGTTATTGTACATACCTTTGTAAATACAGTATTCAATTCAATTCAATTTTAATTCAATTTTATTTGTATAGCGCCAAATCACAATACAAATCATCTCAAGGCACTTTACAAAAACTAAAACTAAAAACCCAACAATTCCCTTATGAGCAAGCACTTGGCGACAGTGGAGAGGAAAAAACTCCCTTTAACGGAAGAAAAAAACCTCCAGCAGAACCGGGCTCAGTTTGGGCGGCCATCTGCCTCGACCGGTTGGGGTGAGTGGATAGAGCAGAGAGAAAAGAACAGCAAAAATAAACAACAAATAGACACTGCAAGTTGGTGGGGCCAGTAACTGCACATCAGCGATAAACAGCTCCAGGACCAGGGACACCTGCAGAAGGTACAGAGAGAGAGAGAGAGAGAGGGAGGGAGAGAGCACAAACTAGGGGAGAGAGAGAGCACAAGGTTAGTAACATTCAATGGTGGAATATACATGAGGTGGGAGAGAAG